>NW_008591442.1:97089-157110 GCF_000691845.1 Merops nubicus | reverse complement strand
AGCTGGCCCCTCTGTCGCCCCCAGCCCCCCGCCGGGTGCCCACAGCTCGCCCTCCTAGCCTGCTTGATGTGCCCCTGCATCCAGGGATCCCCAAACTTGCCACGGCAGGCAGGGGACAGCGTGAGCCCTGCTCCCTCAGGCCAAGTGCTCTGGGGGCAGGCTCCCCAAAGCCCAGCTCTGCCGACTTCACCTCCCCCAGCCCCTGGACGAGTAACACGGCGGCGTCACAAGCCATGGATTGCTCTATCTACCAAGATAATATTCTAAGCAGTGACAGACTATCTCATCTAAAGACTCTTTCCTAGCTGACATGACATACTTAAAAGGATTTTTAAATTAAATGGGAGCTCTGTATTAAGAACATAAACCCTTTATCAGAGGTGTCGATGAAGGCAAATGAAGGATTCCTTTGCTGTATAAATTTCACAAGGAATTCCCAGCCCACCCCACGAATTTTGAACCAATGTGTTCAAGCCTCTGGTTTTCTCTAACCCATAAAAGCTCCAGATAGTCAAATATTATGCTTCTGCTTTTTAAATATTTCCATTTAAATGTAGATTTTGACCTTCTTGCCAATGAAATATTAATAAAGGAATAAAATATATATTACTCTTCTTCTGAGGGAGAGGTCTCTCTAACTCTCTGTCATGTTCCCCATCGGTTTTTGAAGAGGATTTCTTCAAACCGTGGTGAATTTATTCCTCATTCCTACTTTTTTTAGGCCACGGCAGCTGAAAGCAGAAAGGTGATCCCTTTATTTTTAACATCCCAGGGGAAAAAAGGGGCAGAAATTCTGTTTCTCTAGATTAATGAAAAGTAAACAAGGACACCACAGATACTGTATCATTTCCAGGCAAGATACAAAAGGCTAATTTAATTTGAAGTAACTGTGTTCCTAAAGAGGGAGACAGTATAAAGATTAACTGAGACCTCCATTTCTTTATATAACTGCAGCCCATTAAGTGGGATAGAGGATAAAACTCACAAATTGCCCTGCTTAGCCATCTTTATCTTCATCATTGCTCAGAGACGAATACCCCCTCCCCACAACATTATTTATCTTTTTCGCTCCTCCTTTTGCGTTAACAGGAGGGAAAACAACAAAATACATCATGGTGCTGCTGCACAACTGTGGGGCTGTTTCAAGGGAATCAGTTCTGCTCCTGCTGATCTAAATGAGAGCCAGGCTGGGCCCCAAGGATGCTCCACAGTCCTAATTACAGCTGCCTTGGGAGAAGTGTTTCATCAACACATAGTAACACTCTTAAAGACCATGGTAGGATGCACTCTAAAAACACAGGTGGTAAATACTGCTGGTAGCCAACACAAAATCCTCAAGCCCCTGTTTTTGTTCTTGGTATTTTCACTTTTGAGTCCTGTCTTCGGTAACAATGCAAAGCTACCACAAGAGTGATGGGGTGGGGGGACAGAAATCATCTAGTCAACTATGGAAAGATACACGACAGCTGAAAAATCTAAATCAGGATGGACTGAGACCTTGGGAACCTGCAGCCGCCAGATAAGAAATATGTGGTGTGATGAAGACGACCCTGGGAAGGTTCTCAATCACTGCTGAGTGCTGCCCTGTGCTGAGTGCTTTCTGGAGAGAGCTGTAAAGCAGAGAGTCAGCAGTTCCTCAAACTGTATTTACTAGCTTTTGCTGTTAATTCTCATGCTAGTGCCTCTCTAATCTAACTCATGGAAAGTATCAATCCTGACTGTTCAAGTATATTGCTCTTATCATTTGCTTAAATTACAGCCCTCTGCCAGCAGCCCAGGTACTCTCACCAACTCCAGGGCAGGGTGTAATTTATAGAGAGTGGGACTCTGGAAGGCAGCTCTGAGAGTTGAATACCCCACTCCAGCTAAATCTCAATAAGCACTGGGTACCTAATTCCCTTAAGTTCTTTCCAAATTCTAGCACCTTTTTTCCAACCCCAGCCCACCCCCCCTTAAGACGCTAGCAAGGAAAGGTCAACCTCATTTGTCACAGCAGCAAGTGAAGGCAAAAGATCAGCACATGCTGACAGGCTGTCTGAGAGGTTTCATTATAAAGCTGTTTACAGCATTTATTTCTTCTGTTGTTGCTGCTGTTTTCAGGGTCAAGGAACCGAGATCCCATTTCTGCAGCAGAGATCACTGGCCAGGGTACAAAGTTTCACTCCTCTCTCACAGGCCAGCTGACTCACATGCCACTAACAGCTGAGATCTTTCTGAATGACTGCTGCTGAAGTTTATGCTAAGACATGTAGCAACACTGAGCCTAAATAACAGTACTAATATCATCAATTAGCATTTATGCAACTGGAAGTTTGAAATAGAGTCTAACACCAGTCTTAATTCACAGAAGTATATCAACCAATCAAAAGTCAAGTCAATTCTTTTCAAGTTTGTTTCCTTTGGAACATAATTCTTTTTGTGAAGGAAAAACGCATTAATGTATGGTAATTTCTGAAGCAGTCTTTCTTCACAGCTTTTTATATTCTACAGATCATAGAGAAACAGCCTAAAGGTCTACACTACCCCTAATGCAAACACTTTAGTACTATACTCAGCAGCTAAGTAAGGAAACACCAATGAATGTATGCAATGGCCATTACGTTCCTCACCAGCTGCTACCTCCACAGCAAGGCCAGATGCAGGGTCTGGCACGCTCATGTGGGAGAGAGGACACGTGTGACTGTCCCCAGGTCAGGAGAGGTCACACCCACTGACCAGAGCACCCACTAACGAGGAGCACAACGGGCCCCAAGAAAGAGCTGCCCTGGCAAATGCTCTTTGGCCATTTTACAGCACAGAGAAGCAGCTTTGGCAAGGTTGCTGCTGAATTTCTCACAATTCAGAGGACAGACAAGAGTCAAAGCAAGCAAACCGAGTGCAATCGCATGGCCAAGAGCCAAGCCTCAGAGATAAAAGACAGTAATGGAAGACCTTTGGCCACAGCCAAAGGTTCAGCTGACAATAGGATTTCTCTTCCAGTAGCAGGAAAAGAGGAACCTTTAGGTCAAGTAAACCACATCTCCTGACTCTGCCTCAAAAAAAAATGCTAAAAAGGTCAAGAGATTTTGTCTCTCCCAGCTATGTGATGAAAGACTGTGCCACACACCCGTTTATTTCATATTGCTTTTGTCAGGTGATGGCAATATTCACATGTGATGAACAGAGCTGCAGGCCACGGAATCTCACATTCACATCTCGCATCTCCACATCATCTTGCCTATGCACTGAAGCCAAACACATCAGTATCTTTACTCAATCTGCTTAACCAACGAAGAGCTAAAAAGAGAGAGGAATCCTTCTCAATTCTGAAGGAAATTAAGGGTGAAAATTACTCCAGAAAAGAGCTGTGGAAGCTATGGAACCATTTATGATGCAATTACATATTGTTTTGCTCGGAGAATACAAATGGGATTTTACATGGGTAAGGCATTCTTCCTGGCCCTCTGCATGGTCAAAATCTCTTGCTTCCTCACTCCCACAATCAATTTCTTTGTTACCAAAAGTTTTAAAAAAAAAAAAAAGGGACAAAATCAATACAAAAAACTTAAATGTGTGAGGGTTTTTTTAATCTCCTTTCTAGACTTTCAGGATAAGCAGAGAAACATAACTTCCAAGAAAGCCTACACCAAACCCCACAGAGTTAGAAGGCAGACAGAGAAACACTTTTTAATGAGGAATGATGTATGCCTACCCAGAAGCACACACAGCTATCACATGGACAGGCTGCCACAGAGGCACTCTGCACCTCTGCAAAGGCAGAAGAGATTCAGTGACAAGGAATGAGCCTTTTCCTCCCACTCTGCACCCAGCAGCCATGATCCCAGAGAATCCATCTGCATGTGAGAGTCCAGAAAGACTCTACTGGCTTCCCATTCTGGATTTCTTTCTCCATTCAAATGGCCGGCAAGAGAAGAAAACTCCCAGCCCAATTTATCTAAGTGTCTTCAGCAATATCCTTTACAGAATTTCAAAGAGTTGCTGGCAGTTGTTAAGCTGGTGCTGTTTAACTTGGACATCTGTCCACCCAGGCTGAGATGACCAACTCACTTTACATCACCGGCTAGCAATCAAATAATAATTACTTTGGGTTACTACAGACTGGAGCTGGATTTGAGTGAATGATTTCAGAGCACTGGAATCCATTACCAGTAACCCAAACCATCTGGGTCCTCGTCTCTGTTACAAAGAAAGCAGCAACAATTCCAAACGTTAATTCGGACACTAAGTACTGGCTGGATCACCAGTCCATGGGAGCAGTGGCATGAATTTAGATATAATTACCTCAAGATGGAAGCTACACGGCCATCCTATGGAGAGCAGTTCAGGGTTTACATCCCGTGCTGCGTTTAACTCTCCGGAGCTGTATGGGAGAGGTTTGGATTAAATAAAAGGCTCCATTTAACATTATTTCCGTTGCAGAGCGAGCTGGAGAAGGCGGGTGGAAAGCGAGGATTTTGCAAATGTAGCGTGCAGCCTCCCAGCAAAAGGGAAGCCAGCTAATGAGCAGTAACTGTGATTTCTGTAACAAGTAAGTTAGACTGTGCAACAAATTGGTACATCCAAATAAACAAATCCCTGAATCCCCTCCATTTGCCTTTATGAAACAAATGAGTCAGTGCTGACTAATCGTATTATAATACTGGGAAGCTCGTAATAGGCTTACAAACCGTGTGTTTACAGGCTCATTATTGTTCAGGGCTTGCTGAGATAATAAGGAAGCTATGGGAGAAACACTTTGGAGTCAGAATCTTATCAGATAACATTTTGGAAGCAAAATCAGTTTGCAATTCGGACCAGCACTGGGTATGAGGGAGTGGGACTGAAGTGACTGAAAAGGAAAGATACTTCCCCATTTAGGACCAGAGGTCTCTTCTTCAAAGCTAGATTCTCCCCATTTTTACTGGAGAAACAAGGGTTTAGCACTTTCCAAAGCCAACCACCCCTCTGAAGGGACAATTTCACTGGAAAAAGGAATTACAAGCAAAAGAGGCATTTTTTTCCCACACCATGGAAAAAAACAAAATAGTATGACATCTTGGTTTTCCCTTCCACTTCCTAACTAAAAGGGCAGCTAATCTTCAAGGATCTGGCAGAATCACACAAATTCTCAGCATCACAGGACATGAGAACTGACCTATGGAGCAGATCAGGCAGGTGCACCTCACCTGTATAAAGTAATTTATTAAACCAAGACTCTAGGCAGTATTGTCTCCTGACTTCAGTAGCCTCTGTATGAATTCAGTAGTCCAAAGCACTTGCGGAGAGAGAACTCTTGCTTGACTTGAGGTTATTAAATTAAGGGGTTCACAAGCACCTTCAAAGTTGCAGTAGAAGAGCTATTTAGTAGCCACCCTCCTTGGACTCCAGGGAAAGGGACAGCTGGAATATATAACAAGTCAACACAAGCAGGCTATAAGGAAATCCAGGAATCCTAAAACAGTTTTTGTTTCATAATTTTCTAAGGGACAGTCCAGACTGGGCAGCAAAATGACATTAAAATTATCTTAAAAGCTCAGTTTCATGTCCTTGAGGATCAATCATTGCCTTTGTATTTAAAGGCATCTAACACATCCACTCTGTAGCATGGCAAGATCTTCATTGCCGTAGCCAGTTCAGCCCCACTGCTCTGTTAATGGGATGGGTCAGTACAACACCAACATCCTGAAGGACAAAAAGACCAAGGATAAATCCCTTGTGACCCTGCTGTCACTTAGGTCACACTAGATGCTAGTATTGTGTCTATCCAGCACCATAAACCTCAGCTTCTCCTCCACACAGCTAAAATCCAGCTGAAGGAAGGCAGCTTGGCCAGACCCACTGCCAGAGACAGGCCCAAGTCCCCTCCCCACAGAAGCTGTAGCGCTGCGTTTGCCTCTCCCCAGTAAGATGTTGAATGGGAACGACCAAGCTCAACATGCAGTCCAAGTCCTGCCACCAGCATCAGCACAGCATGGTGCCACACAAGCATGCTGTGGGTTAACACACCTGGAGTAGTATAGAACTGGTGAGAACAAGGACACCTACATTCTCCTCTCAGACCCACCAGGGCACAGGCACTCAGCTCAGACACTGGGGAACCTCTCCCCTTGGAGATTTTGGGGCCTTGGCCAGACAAGGCTGGAAGCAACCTCCTGAGCTACCTCTGGGGCCAGGTATCTCCAGAGTTCAGCTCCAACTGAAAACAGATCATGATTCCATGAACTTACTGCCCTTTGTTTTCAAGAGTACATTATCTCCTGCTGCAGGTTTCCATGTACACCAGCTGCCAATCCTCTCACAGGAGGACTTCACAAGAAGCCAGTTTAAAGAGGGACTGGTGAGCAGCCTCTGCCTTCCCAACAGCCTTCCAAGGGAATGCACCTCTGGTCCCTGGATGCTGCCAGACCTCGTCGTGCCACCTCTGCGGCACTATTTTACTCTATTCTTAGCTGCTACTTCAATGCCCTGTGGCAGCCCCAACCCTGGCAGAAGCATCCTTGGCTGTCTAAACACATCTGCAGGACCGCATGAAGCTGGTTGGCTTCCCATTTCTGCAGCATTACTGAGGTAAGGCTTTGCCTAAAGCACCAGACAACGTCTTGAAGCCTTCCAATTACGTGGCTGAGGAAGCCCCCTCCCTCTGAATTATCCAGTAATAACAAGAGAGAGCATGAGAGAAAGAAGAGGGGCGGGATGGAGCAGAGAGTGAATATCTATGGCCTTCTACACCCAATTCTGTCACTCTGACATTTCTTTCAAATACAATTATTTAAAGCCTCCTGATGGCAAAGCTGAGGAAATGGACTAATAGTAGCTTGTACGGTACCTCTCCATCAGGCAGTTCAATAAATCCTGGCAGTGCTGTGATTTGTGTTCGGAGAATGAGCTTTTCAAGAGCAGAACTATCACTTTACACCGTCAATAATCTCACTGTCAAAAAAACCCTGAGTAACCCGGCCGACACTTCAGAAGCTTAATTCATAGATGCACTATTTGCCTTCAAGCTATTTTATGCAGCTAAATAATGGAAGTGGATATTATCCCAAACTACTCTGCAGCTTTCACAAGTGGAGTCCAAGAGCACGTAGGAGGACAAATTTTCTGTTAGCTTAGGGCTAAATTCTTCCCTCTGTGACACCTGTTTGATACCATCTACCACTAGCGAAGTTGCTTCCAAATTAAACTCTGGGAAACAAAACCAGAATCAAGCTCTCGCACTTCCAGAGAGGATTAGAAGTTAAAGAGCAAAGCAGTGCAAGGAAAAATGCCCCAGGGCCTTCGCTCGGCTGGGGACCACTTGCAGATGGGTTTGCAGAAGGGAGCTCTAGGCAGTACACCTCTCTCCCAGGACACCTACGAGCTGCAGGGGGATTGCAGCAGGCTGAGGTTTCTGCCCAAGGTTTCAGGACTGGGATACTTATGACTGTGCAGAAGTGGCAAGGATCAACACTGAGAAATAAAGGCATCACCTAGAAAGATCTGGGCTCTACTGCTGATTTTCAGGTTTCGGGACACATGCATAGAATCCAAAGTGGAAAAGCAGACACTCTTTTCCCCGAAAGAAAGGGGATGGGATTTCTTTCTCTCCACCATAACCCACAAGCCTACTTAATGGAAGAAGCTGGATTTCATTTATTCCTGGCTCTTAATGCTGATCAGGCAAGAATTAATTCCTTTAATGGAAAAGTATTTGTGCAACAGTAACAAAGAATACCAGGCAGTGACTTTGGGCAGGAACCAAACATGACAGTGCCATTGTATCCCACACATCTGAGACCTCCAAGCTGAGTCAACCAAGAACAATATAAATTAGTTTGCTCTGCAGCAGGGTAAGCCCTTTACATAATAAACCAGCAGCAAAAGTGTGGAAGTCACAAGCATTTGCATATGGTTTTGGTTTAGATGAGTCGGAGGAAAAAACCCAAGACGATAACAACCCCAACCTATGGGAAAACTCAGATCTACACCCAAATTCTGTTCCTTGATTTTAAGTGTATTGTTTTAGTGACATGCACACTCCAGGCTGCAGAACAGCCCTAGTACTTCTCTTGGTCAACACATAATAAGACTGCACCCTTTTTTTTTGGTTCATAACTGAGCCACTGTAACAGGTGTGGCCTTTAAATCTGGGCTTGCACCCTTGCTCTGACAGAGGAAGCAAACTGAAGTGCTCTTCATAGAATCACAGAATCGTTTAGGTCAGAAAAGACCTTTGAGCCCAACCACAGGGGAGTGCAGGGTGGTGGGCAGAGGTTGCAGGCAGGTCTCAAACCCAGGTCCTGCTGCTTCATTCTTGTTTGTCATCTGTTGGTTTAAAC
Organism: Merops nubicus; assembly: GCF_000691845.1. Classification (NCBI taxonomy): domain Eukaryota; kingdom Metazoa; phylum Chordata; class Aves; order Coraciiformes; family Meropidae; genus Merops; species Merops nubicus. Next base: position 148,813 of record NW_008591442.1, on the reverse strand, counting down.
AACAATTCCTTGACTAGTAAGTCATGTACCAACAAATGAAGATAATTACCCAAAGATCAATCCATCAGCAACATTTCTTTTTGCCTGCTCCTGTGATTCAGAAGCTGGCTACCTGCACAGCCAGCCACCAACACCCTTCTGACAAGGATGGCAATGTCAGGTACAAGCTGGTGGATGTCTGCAGCCTCCTGCCCTGTGACTGAGAAACCTTCCACCGCCTGCATACACACAGAGTAAAACTGCATTCCCACTGACCATGAAACTGGAATCAGACCCCAAACACCAAACCAAGTGAGTAGGGCTTTAAACAACTCTGAATCTCTTTGTCTAGTCAGCCCAAAGCAAGCTTGGCATCTGGTACACTCCCCCATAATTCCCTATAACCAATTCAGTTTGCCAGAGCTTGCCAAAGCCACAGAATAAATTAATCTCAGCTTACTAACCATGCAAGCACATGTAACCTCTGCTGGATGGAGCTGGAGCAGCTTAGCTACATAACACAGAACCTATGCCCACTGCTAGCAGCTAATAAAACACAACTCAGTTGGTAGGACTCCTCCCCACCCTTTCTTTTAGTAACATAAAACTCAGGATCATTTCTACACGATTCCAAAAGCAGCCTAGCAACAACAGTGAAAAGCAGGGCTGCCTTGCCCTTACTACAGTGTATCACGGCGATCAAGATTTAAATTCCCTGTCCCCATCCAGTTCAAACCCATCAAACAGCCCAATTCCCCTACCCAGTAACTCCATACAGCAGCTCTGCACTGCTGGCTCCCCTGACAAAAGCCACTTGATGACTCTGAACTTGGCAGTGAAGATGCTGACTCCTGACACCAGGAAGAAGCCAGCACACAGCTCCTTTGACTGGCCAGAGTACAGCTGGCATTTTTTTCCTCCCTCTTTGATGACGCCAGTGATAAAAATTAAGATTAGCCCTGGCCCAGATCCATCCTGTATAAGATAAAACGATCACCTGGCATTTACCTCAAAATCTGCTTTTCTTTTTAGTACACAATCCACTGTAGATGAAGTCAGTGCCATGCAAGGAAAGCCCTCCACTAAGCCTCAGCCACACAAAGACCTCTGGGGGAATATTGACAGGATTGACTTCTTCGGCATGTTTAAACCAAGTGTCAAAAAATATTTATGCAAGCTTTTTTCTGCCCTTTCTGTCCTCACTCCTTAATCCTGGTTCAGTTGGAAAAGCAACTCATGACAAGTCTAGGAGCAACACGGTCCAGGGCAAATATTTACACTCTGCTGAGATGCCGCTCGCCCCAGGGCTGGGAAAGGGCACCTGCAGCAGGCAGCTCCAGCCTCGCTGCCTCGGCAGCTGCTCACGCCCCGGCCCCGGCTCCAGGGCCACACCTGGATCCCCTGCACTCCCCTCCAGCCCCGTGGCTTTGACTCTGCCCCACCGGCCGCCCCGCCGCAGCGTGGGACTGAGCGCGCATCGCCGCGCCTTGCCTTGGTGTGGCACGGGGCCAGCTGATGGAAAACCTGCCCATGCCTCTGGAGGCTCGATGCATCACTGCTAAAGAAGCTCTGGAATAACGAATGAGAGGTGGCATACAGTTGGGTTGGCATGTTAAAATGCCTGGGCGAGGCAGCCCCAATATGAAGGTTCCCTTTCTTCCTTTGCCCAGTTCAGATGAAGGGGACAGGAGGGAACCCTGGAGCTGAGATGAAAAGCCTCACCAGGATGTATTCCTCAGCCCAGCTGGGAGGCACCAGCAAAGCCACAGTTCCTTCCAGACATAGGGCTGTTTTAACTTCTTTGTGAACCATCACATACACACAGATACACATACTACATCAATATATTTTGTGGAATTTTATAGATGCCGATAACTCCTGCCGTAATATTTACCCTTTTCTGCTACTTCTCCTGCCCACTGTTTATTTAGACTCCCACTTCTTTAAGTCACATGTGTATCATCTCCCAGAATGGGCCACTGTCCTCATGGAGGTCCTTCAACCAGTAGAAGCCATCTATGAAATAATCCCACAGTGTCTTTTGGTAGCCAGAGCCCTTAAGTCGGCCACCTTGACTTCTGGGATTTTTGACAAGGAGGAAAGAAGAGCATCTGATTACACAAAGATGTCTGAGAGAGCATGTTACTAGAGCAACAGTGTCGTGAGTGGCTTCATGTGCTCACACTCCCCAGCCACCCCCATCTCAGTAACCACAGGAGACAGCAGCTTGGGGAGGGGGCAGAGCTCAGCATCCACGGCCCCTCAGGTGGGTGACGAGACAGTCACATGTCTCCACGGCACCAAACACTTTGCTGCTGTAATCCCAGACTCCCCAGAGGAATGGAAACAGAGGTTCTGACACAAATCTGTACCTGAGCAGTAAATGGTGAGCTGCCTTCCCCAGACACCGCGCGACGAAGCAAACGAAAGCGAACAAAGGCGATGAATGACACATGAGAGAAAGAACCCTTGTGTCCTCCCCCGTGGTAGAGGAGGACAGCAGACCTGCAAAGTACAGCTTCTCCTAGGCAAGGGACGTGGGTAATATAAGATCGGTTGCACCACTACGCCACAAAAGGAGTCTGTGAAAAAATAAGGACCCAAATCTTCTGAAGTAATCTCCCCAAAATCTCAGCAATACCATAGAACACCTCTAAATGATGTCAATGTATCTTTAATTCCAAACAATCTTAATCTATTTACTTGAACCTCAGAATATAAAATTGAAAGTTAATTGATCCTGCCCTCATTAACTAGTTCTTAAATGAAAAGGTTTGTTTGAATCCTTTATTTCCAGTGCAACTGGACTCAAATGTGTACCTCCAGTTTGGATAAATACAAGTTCAACTCCTCATTGTATGAAATGATTTACGTGTATCTATTTGGCTGAAGACATGTTTTGGCCCAGGTTCACACGCTCAGCTACACAGGTCTGTAATTTAGTTCATATTGAACAAAGCCTTAAATCTGGAGAGCTAACATTAAGGTTTTCACAACTAGCATTTTACTGAAGTTAAATTCAGACTAGAACTTTTAGAAGAATAAGGCTGAAGTCATCCTAGAACTGACTTTAGGTTTAATACTGCTTGGTAACTAGAAAATATAAAGAAAGAGGGTACACAAACATTACACAAGAGGAATTAAGCAGTGCAGTCTCCAGTCTTTTTTTTTAAAGGAAGTAGCTCAGTACATGCACTGCTGCTGCTACAGCACAAATGCAGTATCTTCAGAATTTTAATTCCATGAATAATACTTTTCATGGCCAACAGAGTATAGGAGTTAAGCCTGTGCAAATGAATTTAGTCACTAAGCAAACCGAGATGTGGCTTCATTTACAAAGTGTCATAGGCCAAACCAAGGTCCTTTGGATTATAGAGAAAAATGAGAGGTGGTTTCTTTTCTTCTTGGAGGTTTTACCTGTGAAGACTTTATCTGTGGTTACCAAACCCTTTTAAATCACATTTTCACAGTCCAAGGAGCAGAGCAGGGAGGGGTGCCTGTACCACACACCTCACTCGTTCAGTTTGGACCCGTCCTTGAGCTGAAGGAACCAAAGCTGCTCGCCTGGCAGTAAGGGACTAGTCATTTCATACACTGTTCAGAGCAGTGATTGTTGTTGTTGTTTGATTCTGGTATTTTTAGGAAGAGGTAATCCTAGAGATTTGCATCTCATTTCCCAGAATGCCCTAGGGCTTTTCCAGCAGTTGGAATCTTACAGGATAAACATCTTCCCCTGATTGTAATTGCATTATTAAATATGATTGCTCTCCTCTTCCTTGAACATTTTTTAAAAGCAGCAACAAAGAACACTGCAAGAAAGCATCCTGCTGACAGCATGGAGGAGAATTGCAAAACAGAGACAGGAGTATTTCACCTTTAACTTCCAGGTGTTAAAAAGACTCTTCTAAGCCAGGGAGTCCCACACCACCATACCAAAGCTTAGTCTTCTAAATAGCTGCAACCATAAGAATCCTTCTGCTATCAAAATTGAGGCCACCACAAATAACTCTCTCCATTACAAAACATATTGCAATAGCTCCAAGAAATCCCATCAAAGATCAGGGTTCTGTACTGTAAATCCTACAGACACAAATAACTATAATCATACAAAAGTCACACAGGGTAACTGCAGCAACAGAAAGGGGAGGTGCTGGAGGAGACTAACACAATCCTGACCAACACGAACATGCTGCTCAGTTTTAAAGTTGCACAAAACAGCTTCTTACACCCAACACACAACAATTAACTCAAACCCTGCACACTCCAGTGATTTAGCTAATGAAACTCCTTCTCCTCTTCTCTACAATGCACCTTGTTCAGCTAAGGCCTCCAGTTTGTAGAACACCATAGGAAGAGAACCATGAATGCTGAGTATCTACTATCAACAGGAACTGCTACTATTCCAGCCTTCCTGCATTAAAAAAATGAAAAGTATTAATTGTGTATACATATTGCCTCACTGTAACTCCTATTAATTTTAAAAAGCATTAACGCACATCAAGTGTGCTAGTAGTTAATAGTTAGTAGTATAGCTATAGTTAGTAGTTAGTAGTATACAAAATCACAGTAAACATGTGTTGCTGCCTTACATGCACAAGTTTGGAAATCAAAACAGACTTTCTGAGGAGAAAATGTGAGATTGAATACACATTCTTCAGGACCCTCAAAGAAGGAAAAGAGCTTCTGTAGCTCTTTGGACTTCTCTAGGTACAGAGAAGAACCTGGTTCATAGATAACTTTTAGTCTTGACTTAGAAAGCCCCACTCCTATAGAGTCTAACCTATTCAGTGACACTTTGCCAATACTCTACATTCCATATTTATATTGACATTTCATCGATATTTAGACTTATACACACACATCCACACAAAACTTACATATTCAGAATATACTACACACAAAAGTCTTATGCTTAGCCATGCCTGTGTCTGTCTATATAGCATTACAATAATCCCCCCAGAAACCCAGCTGGGCTGGGGGGTAGGTGGAGGAGAATGTGCCATAGCAAACTGCACACTCTAAGTAGCAGTTAAACTGCTTGAGACCACTCTGCTGCTTTCAAGAGCCTCAGCTCAAGTGTTTTCACTAGGCTTTCCACGTCTCACAGCTTCATGGCATGGGAATCAGTAATGCTTCTTCAGTGTACTCTTAAAAAAAGTTAAACATTATAAAGCAAGGCCTACTCTACAACAGATGGTCTAACCTCTTGAATGTCAAAATCCTTCTGTGTCAGGCAGCCCAATTAAAGTGACATTTTTAGCAGCATGCTTCTCTCCACTGTGCCCTTCCTCCCACTTTAGCCTGAACGTCTCAAGGGGTAATTGCTCACCACACAATTACAAACACCAGTTTACCGTAGTTCTTTCTCCCCAGTCTTTAACTGGGAGAAACTCTGATGATGGTTAATCTAACTCCTGGGTCTCAATGAAGAAAACTGTTTAAAAAGAGAAGACCTTAGAGAAAACACAGAACATCTTCAGCTAACTAGCACAGCTCCAGACATCCTGATTAGGATCATTTTGTTTTGGCCTCATCAGCTGCAGTGAAGGCCTTTGGCATTCATTTTGTCGTTCTAAAATATGAAAAAGAAGGAGTGGCTAATAAATAGAGAGGGAAAAAAAAAAAAAAAAAGGCAAAGAAGTACTAGAAACCACTGTATTCTAGTGGCTTGCTGTCATGCAAATAGGATGTACTTCAGTATAAGAGATGCCTTGGACTCTCCTAACCTATAAACCAGGACAGTCCTTAGGAAACGTGCCAGCAGCCCCATTTCACAGAGCAGGAGCAGGCACAGCCAGTCCGTGATGTGAAGAGAAGGTAACCAGCAAACCCCCATACTTGAGGTGGGCCAGCCAGGGGCCAGTGCTGGCATGGGAGCTGTGAAATGATCCTAATGGGGTGCAGGGGACATGGGCCAGCAGGAGCTGCTGGGGCTGACAAGAGCAGGCCAGCCCACAGCCTCTCCTAGAGCCCTGGCTTGCCCCAGCCCCCCTGCCAAGGAACTGGGGTCACCTCCTCCTCAGGGACTGCTCCTGAGGGTCTCCATGCTGCACACTAAGCCCATGGTCACTCCAGACACACAAAGTTTTTTGATGTGGGCTCTGTGAACCCAGCAAGTTGGTCATCCTTATTTCACAGCTTGCTGAATGTCTTCAAATTCTCTTCCCACCTGCAAGAACTGCTGATGTGGAGACACTTTATTCCCAGTTTACAGAGGGGGAATGATGGTACAGAGTTTAAAAAACCTGCCCAGGAACCTCACAGTAAGCACTACAGGCTGGAACTCAACGTCTTGACGTACTCCTAAGCAAGGACATCCATGTAACTCAGTGCTGGGTCTCTGTGCTGCTGGAGGTTGACAGCTTTAAAACTACCATGACATAAGGTGGTCAGGCTAATTCTGCACAGACCTGAGATGGAAACCAACACAGCCTCCTCCCATCCACCTTGTGACAGCCCCAGGGGCCACAGCGTTTGGAAGGAGCCGTGGCTTTCACAGGAGCAAAGCCTGAGAAAGGGCTGACTGAGGAGGAAGGCAATCGGGTACCAACAAAACCAGAATCTGTTCCTCCCCCAGCGCGTGTTTCTCAGATGATTCACTGTATCATGATCAAGTAAATCTCACGTTCAGAGGCTGCAGGCTGGAAGATGGAGCGTTACACACACGACAGCTCTTTTGATGCAGCTTTAGAACGAAGAGACTGTTCTCTCCCTGCTGTTTAGAGGAAACATCAGCAGCACAAGCAGATTCTCAAGACGTTTGCCTCTTTCCACAGAGCCGCAGGATGTAGCAATGCAACATTTAAAGCAGGTAATAAAAATGGTTGATTATTTTAAACTGGCTGCAACTTACAGTCAAGTAAAAAAGCTGGTGAAAGAGCTTCCTCCTCCAAGTTTGTAATGTTGCTGGGGGTCTACACTTGCTACTGAGACAGACCCAGCAATAGCTGTGCATGGAGGGGCAGTAATGCTCAGAGACTAAGACTGCACTCCTCATGAGAAGAGTTTCATCCCCAACTTGACATCAATTTATTCAGCAAGGGAAAAAAAAAAAGAGTGACTGATCAATTTAGAGTGAATTCTTCATCAAAAGCACAATTTATGACTACAGGCTTTATCAGCATCCATCTTTAGGTTTCTACATCTGTAAAATTAATGCTAAATACACAGTGGCAGAGTTAGCCATGAATTTCATAAGCACTTTGGAAACCATGGACTACACTTAAGTGTGAAGTTGTTATTACTTGCTATCAAAGCTGAAGCATTCATTTAACGTGTGGGATATGCTAAAAAGGAGTGACAGGTGACTGCTCTTTCTCAGAAAGATTAGAGAGTAAAGACAACATTTTCTTAATCAGAGGGATTAAACAAACTAGACAACCATGCCAGATATCAGCTATTTTTCTGGCCACTTTCAGAGCAGGGAAATTTATTGTGCAGCTATAAACCCTGCATCATGGAAAACCTGTTTCAATCAGCATTATATTCTCCAGTTGCACTTCAACATCTCCCAAAAAGCTGATAAGAGTAGGTTTAAAACAAGGCTGTGAGAATGTGCAGGACTCAACCCTCTTCCACACTCATCTCGCTCTTTTGACCACGTTGATAAGCATGGCAGTATTTAACATCCTGGTCCTGAGCTGGAAAGAAAATCCTACAACTGGAACTTAGTTCTGCAGGTTCAGTCTCCTCTGAAAGCATTCACACTGCATGAGGCTTTTAATAATTGCTAAAACATTCAACTTACACAGGAGGATCAAAAGACAGAGAGAAAGAGAATCTAGTCTCCTCTACCATGCCTTCCTTTCCTATAGACAGATAAGCTCCACCCAACAAACCTTTCATGAGGGAAGAAGGAAAAAGATATAGGCGACATTTTAATCAGTAGGGGTGCATGAAAAAGTTTTCAGGAGGTGCGTTTCCAACACTTTTCCTGACTTCCTTCTGAGTGGAAGCAGTTTCCCTGCAATCTGCAGAGCTGAGCCAGAAACCTCACGAGAAGAAATTTCCCTTGGGAGATCCACCACCTCCAGCTATACTGAGCCAGAGAGACTACAGGAACAAATCCTCATGGGACTGAACATCTCTTCTTCCCTGCTGGAAAGTACAAGTGCAGACAGGAGTGGAAGGTAAGGAGAGGATGGGGGACAGAGCCCAAACTTTTTAATCCTCAAAGACAGACACATGGTTCTGGCTTTGAAAGAAGTTGTAGAAGGTGGGAAGAAGTCTAATTGCATCCAGATTGTTTTGTCCTTCCCCACTTGCTTCGTCACACTGGCAGGTTTGACTGTCAGTACCTGCAGCATTTCTGAGCCCAGCACCAGCTAATTGTGGTCCTTATATACATACCCCAGATCTAACTTGACACAATGCTGTATAATTGGCAGCTCAAGAGCGGGGAGAGACAGGCACTGAATGTGAATTACCTCTCACACCTACAGCAGGGAGATCCTCTGAGACAGAGGCTGAAGTCACTGGCAGGGAGCTTGCCCTGCGCCCGTGGACTCGGTGGCAGGTCTGCAGACAAAATGACGACTTAATTTTCCAGTGCTGCCAGTCTTAAAGGCCCTAAAAACAAATATTCTCTGACAGGGAAAAGAAGGACAAAATGAAAGCCGGGCAGTAGGCTTGGGCAGTGGAAAGGAGGGGGTGGGTGCACTGAAAATAGATGCTTTGTAGTGGAGCTTAGAGTGAAAGGAAAGAAAGAATCACAAAATTCTCCCTCTGCCTCCTCGAAGGAGGTCACAGTATGTCTGTGCATTTCTGTTCATTGTCAAATGGAAGAATTTAAGTGGGACATTTTTCTCTTGAATCAATGTTTATTCGATAAGGTCAGTGCCACCTAAACAGGTTTCAGTCTCAAGTGTAGGAAAAGACTCTGTATAGCTGCACACAAACAATGGCAACTATCTGCACCTTCCCCCTGCTTCCCATCCCTCCCCAGCCTCTACTGCAGCAGCAGGTCCAGCCCCACAGACGGGGCTGTCACCTCTCCATCAGTGGGGGCTGTCACCTCTCCATCACTGCTGCTCACTCTGCAGTTCTGTGTGAGTGCTAACATCTCCCTGCACAGCTCAGGTAAAGGGTTAGGAAGCGCTCACTGCTCCCTACTTAGCTAATGGCTACAACAGACTGTCTTGCACAGAAGAGTGCAGTTTGTTTACTCAGAAATACTTAAGTGCAAGATTAATCAGCACAGTCCAGAGCACGACAGCTTTATGTTTTGTCTCTGGCCTCCACATCTTCACATTAACATCTGGCTCCATCTCCCTGAGTTCCATCTACTACTCTTTCCATGCCTTTAAAGAAACCAGACCTTTTTTTTTCCCCAACAATCAGATGCAGTATGGGAACAATAAAGATGTGAGAAGCTTGAAAACAGCTTAAGACAAGGTGTACCCTTAACAACAGAGGCCCAACCACTCATTCTGCATGGGGAGACCGCAGTGGTGAGACAGCTCCCAACACCAGAGCATCCATGGAACCACTTAAGAGGTACCTGGCTGTTAATCTTTTGGTGCTGCTTTAAGACACTTGCCTCTAAGGCAGATCCAAAGCTGCCCTCCAGGACTAACTGGAATTAACTCATTTTGCCGACAAAATGGGGACAGCTTTGGGACAGATGTCCTCAGGGTAAGAGAGACATGGAAGCAGCAGAGGATAGCACGGAAAGCAAAGCAAACAAAACACAAACAGAGCAGGCAACACAGTAAATGAGAGGAAAAAAAAAAAGGTCAGGATTGGTGCTGGTCAAACATGGAGCAAATTTTCCCTTTGAACGTGACAATATGGCTCTGAATAAATAATAAGAACATAGTTACTACATGAAGGCCATGATGTGCTATAGGCTGAGATTCCAGGAGCACTGAACTTTATATCCTGACCTATAAGCATCGATTTTACAAAATGTAGTTGTTTCCTTCATTCTCTGGGTTTGATATTTTGTCCACACTGACACTGGTTAGTTACTCTTCTACATCCCCTCTATCCCTGTGGAATGTTCCCTATCCTAAAATGATACTGCCAGTAACAATAATTCCCTGAAAAAAAAATGGCAAATGCTGTCAAAGAAACAGATGAGATTTTTATGTTCTAAAGGGATAAAAAATTTCAGAGAAAGCCAGCAAAAGCTAGCCAGTTATTAGGAGAGAATATTTCAGAGGGCCTATCACCTATTTTATAACGTGCTTCTGAAACTTTCCCGTTCAAGTGTGTCAGAAAGTCCATGGAATTCTAACTATTAAGGCCTGGACTCCACAAAGAAAATGTAACCTGGGCACGTTTGTAAATTTTAGCAGTGGTCTTCAATTACAAATTTGTCAGATCTGTATTGAAATCCTTGGAGATGATTCAAAGCAACAACTTCGAATCAAAGCTGTCCAGAAAAGACAGGCTGTACTGCAGGCTGCACTGCACCACCACACAGAAGATGTTTCCTATTATTAGCTACTCAAGGGCTTTTGTGAGGAAGGCTTTATCAGAGTAGGCAACTGAATTGGCCCAATGATGAAACTGCATCTTAAACCCTGGCAAAGGGAAAAACCCACCACTAATGTCAGCACAGTACATTGTACTTCTGCTCCACCAGCATTAATATTTATTATTTAGTGACACTACCCCAAGCTGTTATTTGCTTACAACTGGTGCTACCTGACTTCTAGGAACTCATGCAAATTCCATGAAATGAAAGAGCACTTAACCTTGTTGGGTAGGAAAATAAGTTTAATGTCAAGCTGCTCTGCTGATAGATGTGTCTCTCTTAAGTCTCAGAGGCTGATTCATGCCTCTGATAGAACAAGGCTCACCAGAGAGGCCTGGTATTGAGTGACTTCTCCAATTAGGCACCAGGGGCTGAACACATCCCGAGCTGGACAGCCAATAAATTACACTTCGAGCACACACTGGCCTGGATGGACTCAATTCTTTGTTTTAGCAATAATTAATCAAGAGGACAACACAATGTGATGAAGCCTTTGATATTTACAAGACAAACATTTAAAGAAAAGAAATGAAAGAAGACACAAGAATTTCTTTCCCTGTATTTAACCAAGACGTTTCATAAACTTATTTTTTTCAATTCTGACAATTAGAAAAGCCCTTCTCCTCTTTATGTATGTATAATGAAAAATATTTAGCCTCCCATGAGATTTTATAGTTATCTGCAGCTTCCTCAGAATCCCAGAGGATGCATTAACCTATACGTTCCATGTCAGCCATTTACAGGGTACCCACAAATGCTCCAGCCACACCGACGAGGCTTCTGCCAGTCTTAAAGAAGCAAAACTCCTGATAGCTCAGTCCCTGACTTCTGACACTCAGGAATATATTCTCCACAAAATAAAGCTAATAAATAAGGGAAAGGCAGCACCGCTGCACACTCCCTGCAGCTCAGTGCAGTGTTTGTACACCTTTTTCTTGGGCAATTTTGGCAGCAACTGGATAGTGAGAAGACTTTGCTTTGGCAGGGAACTAACCCACAAGAAGCCAGGCCAATGAGAGGGTGCCTAAACACTCTTAGCTGCACAAACAGGAGTTTCTGTGTTGTTAAACCATTTCCTTCAGGAGAGGCACTCAGACACGAAAAGAGAAAGAAACCAAAAGCCACCCCTGTCCCAAGGAAGGCAGCGTCTGCTTCACTACCACCCCACGCTCAGGTACTAGGTGGTGAGGAGGAAGAGGAGAAATAAAAAAACTACCACAGGTTTTCAGTCATTCCTCTGCCACAAAACCCAGTTCCACATGTGTTCATAAACTCAGCCTCACAAAAGCTCTGTGGAGTAGGCCAGGGTTATGGTAACTCTTTGACAGATGGAGAACTAATACAACCAGACCAAACGATTACCCCTAGGTCACGCAGAAAGTTTGGGGCAAAGGAGGGAGCTGAGCACATCTGGCTAACATCAGCTTGAGAGGTCAGGATGGGGAAGGTAATGAGATGCCTCCATGCCAGGAGATAAGTCTTATGAAGCAAAACATCATACAGAAGTTGGGAAATAAAAAAATCACTGCAGTGAATCACACTTACTCAGTATTCAGAGACACGCTCACGTTACAACCACAAGCACTTATTTAATTAGAAAAATCATCTAATTGAGATGCATCCAGAATTGCCTCCAATGCGACACAAGCAATAACATACATAGGTAAGAAAATATGTTGGTTATGAAGGTGTGTGCACGTGAGGAAAGGAACGAGGGCAGATTGTCAGGCTTGCTCTCCACCAAGCTCAGCGATAACGCCGAATACATTTATTAAACGCAATCAAATTTTACAAGGCACTGAAGTGATAACTCCTTAGTAGTGGAAAGTGCAAGCAGCAGTAAGTATCTTGTAAACACAGAGGTCACAGGCCCAGGTGCCTGAGCAGGGGAGGGTGGGTTACTGGAAGCAGTACGCTTCATTGCCTCAGCAGTTATTTTTTCATCTTTCTTTTCTTGGAGGAGGGGTGAAATAGGACAGAATGGATTATTATTTAATTTATTGCAAGAAATCAGGAGTCAAAGCAATTCAAAGGAATCTGTAGCTTATCACTATGCAAAGAAAAATCAAACCTCTATCAGCTGAGATCTAAATACAATTACAGGAACAAAATAGCTTTCTGTTTAAATCATCTCACTGAGCCCGACAGATGGATACTGTTTATATCCATTTGTATTTATTGAACACAGTAAAAGATTGCAGCTGTTCCGTCAACACCTAGGTACTTCCAGGGTGCTTGGAGCTGTATATAAATATAACAGAATTTTATGGATAAATATATCCCATGGAATAAACACGCTGGAGATCCTGTGATATACCGAGTATTTACATTAACAACCATAATACCTTGAACTGGTTTCTATTGATCTTTAAGCACTTCACAAAAGTCTGGATAAAGCATCTGCACTCCCACCCTACAGACACAGAATTAAAGCTCGGAGATTAAGTGCTGCCGAAGGATTTTACAACTCGGTATGAGTGATGGGATTAGAAGCCAGGCCTATCGCTGCAGGCTTTGTCTTCAGTGCTTTAAATCACACTCCCTGGCCCTATCTGCCTCTCCGCCTCTTTGTGCGCGACACCCAGGAGCCGTTTCATTGTAGGCTTGCACACATCCAGCGCTTAACTGTAATCCCTGGCAGCGCTGGGTCCACCACAGGCAGCGAGGTGGGGGCTGCCAGGGCTGCTGCAGACCCTGCCCACGCTCTGCCCGAGCGCCGCGGGCACCTCGGTCCCGAGCTTCGCCATTCCGGGCAGAGCCTCTGGCTCGACAGCCACCGAACCCTCACCACAGCTCCTCAGACCAGCCCGAGGATCAGGGAGAACGCCGTAATTAAGGGAAATCTAATCCCACGCTCCTCAGCGGGGAGGTTTTGCATATCCACAAGCAGATGGGGGCAGGAGGAGGACTGCTCTGCACGCAAATCACACGCTCCACAAGGACACGTGTCGAGCGCGGCGCGGGGAGGTGAACACACAGGCCCTGCGTCCAGCTCTCCAGCACTGCACCCGGAGGGAGAGCCGGCCGAGGACAGATCTCATCTGCCTGCCGCATGGGTTGGAAGTGAAGCACCATCCTGCATGGTTAATCTTCAGGGTTTTTTTCTTTTTAAATTTCACAAATAACCGTACCCCACGCTCTGTCACAGCCACTGTGTTTGCAGCACTGGATTCCGGGAGGACTGAAAGCGAAGAGAACGACATTGGTAGGTGAAGAAGAAAGTTTTGAACTAGAGGTCGCACAGAGCTGGGAGGTGAAACAATCCAAGGATAAAAGAGGGCTTTTTTGGGAATCCTCTGTAGGCAGCTATTTTGGGTTGCTGAGGCTCCTAAGAATTTCAGCACAGGAGATGGAGCTTATTTGCCTGCTAAGAACTGCTCCCTCACCTGCATCATTCCCACCCCACAGTCTGTAAAAGCACGGGGTTGGTTACTGCTTTTCAGAAGACACATACAGGGAAACAGATTTTATGGAGCCCTCTGGAAAGGGGGAACAGGAGAGCTGTGAGCATGGTAATGAGAAAGGTGCTGGATCACACTAGAAAACAGGAATAAAATACTACTTATCTGAACACAAGCATACAGGTAGAAATAGGGAGAAGGAAGGGAAGAAGAGGCATTTCCCAAGGGGGTGGAGGTGGAAATTAAACTTCCTTTCTGACCTAATAGCTAAACTCTCAGTCTTTTCTAAGCAGTAGGAATCACAAGGTTCATTTTAAAACCATCCATTGATAGCCAGAATCTTTTCTGTTAGAAAGAGATATCTTCACCTCCACTCTCTGTCTGTGGAAGGGGCAGCACAGTGAAAAATGGCAGAAAAAAGGAAAGCTGGCCTGCTAATACTAAACAGCAAACCCAGGAACTGAGCCCTGGCTCCCCGATTCCCAGACAAGAGCCACGGACTCACCAGATCACCACCACTTTTCATCTGCAAATATACACGTGTGTGCATAGGCACAGCCACAAGGGCCACAGCAGCACAATCATCCCTGTCCTGCCCTGCCCTGCCACAAAGCCCTGAGCTCCAAACTGAGAGCCATCCTCTCAGCAACGGAAAGGGCCCATTAGCAGTGCTGCCAGTTAAACTCTCTGGAGAGGAGAGGAGCTGTCTCCTGTGTGTTTGCAGAGCCAAGCACAGCCCGGCCGACTCTTGTCTCCGGTTGCACAGAAAGGATCATTATCCTGGTTCTTCCTTGGCTGTGGTTGGCCAACTGCGGCTTTGATAATTACCCTACAGAAACTCAAAGCTGCTACACCAGCATCTTAAACACCAAGTCATACTCTGTTGCCATCTTTCCCAGCAACGGTTTTATAGCAGACAGCAGTTTCTACTTAGGCAGCAGACGGACCAGGAAATATGGCTTGAAATGCTTTTGAAGTGGAGATGGGATCGTAACACCAGATTCCTACCCCTCCCTCCAGTGAGTGCAGATGTGGGTGCAATTCCGGTCCAGAGCTCCAGGATTTGGCCCTTTCTAACCCCCCTGAGTACTTCCAGTAAGGGCTGAGCGTTTGGGGCTGCTTCTGATGTGGGAGAAGGGGTTTGAAGCACTTTGTCCTGAACCCAAGGCTCACCAGAAGACCTATGGGCCTCTCCTATCCCACTCCAAGAGCTGAAGCCAAACACCACCAGAGCACAGACCCTGTGCTAGCAGCCTGCAGAGGGGAGATCTGCTTTACAACCAAAGCATGGCACCAGAACTTGGTTACCATGGGGAGCTGGCAGTATAATCCCATCTACCTGCACGAGCACATCACTGACCCAAGCACCGAGTCTGGGGAGAGAGAGGAGGCGAAACAAGTCTTAGAGCACCTTTGGAAAATGAAATGGAACAAAACAAAATAACAAAGGTCCTTGAAATTATTGGCTTCTGCTCCTAAGCTCTGCAAGTAACAGACAAGGTGTCTGTGCAGAGGTTCCTGCCAGCTGCTGCTATTACCACACATAAATCTCATGTTCAAAGGAAGCCTCCAGCAGTCAGTTTTTCTATCTTAATTTGATTCTTTTGACTTTTCCGTCCTGTCTGTTTTCATCTTTCCTCATTAAAAGGATTTTTTAAGAAAAGAAATTTAAAACCAAAAAAAAGAAGCCAAACATAGCTAATTATTTTAATGAGCTACCAAAAAGATACAGTTGCTTTCCACTCTGAATATAAGCAAATGTCAACATTGCATGGGGAGCAGAGGTAGCACAGCATCTTAATACTATACCATCAGCTCCTGTATTTGATTAATGAAGACTCACAGGACTAATTTTATGCTGCTTCATTAAAAGCCTGGGGCAATTAGCATAAAGGTTAGACTACTACATAATTAAAATGTTATTTAAAAAAAAAAAATAATAATTTGCTTCTTTTTCTTTCCCTTTGGAAGAAAAAAAACACACTAGATAGACAAAACGAGCTACTGTCCTTTTCAGCTTCCTGGGTAGAGGAGCGTGAATTGCCAGATCTCTCAGCGAGGACACAGCAAAGCAGCTGCCCAGGTTCTACAAAAGGGCAAAGTTCTCTTGCAAAGCTAACAGACAAAGGAAACAGCCTTTCTGCTCAGAGCACACCGAATGGTGGTAAACTTAAAATTCAGCCAGCAGCTAAAGGGAGGGGAAGAAATTGCTCATTCCAAACGGTGCATCCATTTTGCACATAACTAAACCCGCCTTCCAAACTTCTCCAAATGATGATCAAAGGTAAAAGCCTGTACATGCAACATCACAAGAGCTGAGGTTTACATAATAAAAAGCACAGGCATCTCCTATTCTCTGTGGCTTTATTGAAAGAACAGAGGAAACTGCTTTTGAACTCACAGGTGAGCAATTCTTTAAAAGCACATCACACTGGCAGCCTTGCTGTGCTGTTGATTCAGCATCGTGATGGACAACACAGCAGAGCAAGGTTCAAACCACCTAGCCATTTCCCTGCTCTGTTTTCCCCCTCCTTCCTTACTGAGGTAAGCAGCTCCCAGAAAACTGCTTCCTTCCAAGCCTCCACCTCCTTCTCTGCTACAGCCCCAGGAATGGAGAAAAACCATAAAAAAAGCAGCAGCAGCAGCCTTAAGGAACAGACTTGATGAAAAAGAAAAGCTAACTGCCAGACAACGTTTCAGTCTACTCCAGAGCTGGTTTACACATAGGAGCACTTGCCAAGACTTGCACAAGGCACCACTCTGCCTCACAACGCCTGCTGGCACGCAGGGGGTTAACGCAGCCTAAGCCAGGCCTGCTGGAGAAGCATACAGCAGGAAGAAAGAGTTACAAATGATTTTTCTTGGCAGAAGCGGCTCACTGGAATAGTAGGAGGATTGTGCTTACTCCTCATGTACAAATGCCAAAATGAGGCTTGCTGACACTTTCCTGGCATGCCGCAGCCCTTCCAGTGGCCCGGGACAGCAACCAGACTTTTGGAAGGCCAGAAGGACACACAAGACGTTCCTTCCACAACTGACCAAACCCTCCTCTCGGGGCGTTATCCAGCATCTGTGGAAAGCACCCGTCCACCAGCACCACCAGTGATGGGGCTCAGCCTCTCCTCTCCCACACCCATGCCTGATTTTGGGGGCTGGGGGTTGTGTGAAGCCACAAGCATGCGTGAATTCTGGGGGCATGTTGGTGGGGAATTCATGAAGACCAACAGGATTAATTTTAGGCAAGCTGAAGTCTGCTGACCCACCAGAATTTTGCAACTTGCTTAACCAACAGCCCAGCTTCTCCTTTACTCCATTCTCCAACAACTAATAGTTATCTAGGCAAAGAACTGGCAGGGAGTTTAAGGTGACCCTTTCCCTGGTCCTCCCTCTGAGGTTCCAGAGACAGGCAATTTATGGACCTTGAGAGCTGGAAGCTGCATCCAGATCATCATGTTTAATAGACAGTAATCTTCCTAAAGGTCTAATCCCTTTGTACTGCTTCTTGAGACTTACACTTTTGGCTTCCACAAAATCCTTTCACATGAATTTCGTAATTTCATTTTGCCCTGCTAAAAAGAATAAAGAAGAAGAAAAGGAAGGCTTATCAATCCCTACTCCTATCAGACTTATCCAAACTGACATGATTTAATTATTCAGTGTTTCATCATATGGAAAGTGGCTCTGCAGCCAGTTGAGAGGTTCATGGTAGGGCTTTAAGGAGATGAAGGTCAGATGGCTATTTCGGGAGCGATTAGCTTGCTCAAAGGCGCAGGGCACCACACGTGACACAACTTTGGCTTTTGCCTTGGGGCTGCTCTGGTGCTGCAGAGCTATGGCTGAACTGTCTCTGCAGCGCAGAGAAGAAGTTGATCACTTCCACTGGCAGAGTAACTTCACTTTCTTCATGCCAAGATCACTGAGGCTTTGTGGTAGGTCACTGGTTTTATCACCCTCTATCATCTCTCTCAGTGTGTAGCAGTGCTCTGACACAGTCATATTTAACAGCAACCAATATCTAGTTTTCTGCTGTTCCTTTAATCTCTTTCCCCTTGTAGAGATGACTTTCTTTTTTTGTTCCTGACAACCTACTGCCCAAACCAGTCATCTTCTCTCTTGCTCTCCAACAGTGATGAAAATACATGCTCAGGACCCAAAACAAGCAAGCACATCCCCTTCTCCAAACGTCACTGTAGATGCTCAGATCATTGTTCTTACGAAGGCAACCGAGAAGAGAAACTTCTTGCCAGAGGATTCATATCAGGCTCCCCACCCCACGGGGAAAAATTTATGTTTGCAAACTGGATGGTAAGAATCAGTTCTGAGATAGTATCATCCACTGCAGCCATTCACCACAAAAAGCAGTTTTCTCCCAGTTAGCTTGCTGTTTCTAGAGCCTTCATGATGCCAAAGATGAAATCCCCAAACCTGGCAGCTCTCCACATCTCTGTAAGAAAATAAAATGGGCTAAAGCACATTAGATGAGACTGTAATAAATTTTAGCAGTAAACCCAGGAAATCTTTACTAGTTGAACTTTTTTTTCACCAGACTTGTGATTGATTTCTGTGCTAGGATCATTACGAATGACTCCTGCTAGTTGTGGTTTTTCTCTCCATGTTCACATCAGAAATCCAGATCAACTTCAGTGATGTCCACTCAGGCTGGAAGGGTTTATCAGGAAAAGATCATCTCACCTACTCATCCCACGAGAAGCCTCATTAGTTTGACCTACTATACCATGACTGCACAAGGAGTTTCAAAGGAAATGTTTGCAAGGCAGTTAACTTTCTCTGTAAATAGAGGCATGCAATATGAGGCTCTCAGGACCATCAGATTGCTTTACAAAAGAAGGAGACATTTTCCCTGTTCACAACCCATTTACAGTCTGGGGAGGCAGAGAGAAGATTCTCAAAATACCACAAGGCAAGATACCGTGCAGCAAGTGAGAACTCAGCTTGGACCTGCTATCTCCAAGATCAGAATCACATTAGCAGAAGCTAGGGGAAAAAAAGTAAGAGCTGAAGAATGTTCACTGTGCTGCTGTTGTAGAAAAGAGAAATACAATCCTATGGGCCAGGGTGTTAGGAGAAGAAGATAACGTGATGGCAAAGCAGACAGAAAACTGCCAGAGAAGTTATCAGCACTGATGGAAATGTCACCCCCACCACTGAAGAGCACCCCAAGTTGCCCAGATCAAATGTTCTCCTTTTTTAAACTCCTTTGCTGGGGCTGGAGGCTCAGTAATCAGGGCTTGCAAATTTTCAATTTTCAAATCTAAGCAGGAGGTTTGTTTTTCTCGAGCAAGGTGCCAATGCTATTTCATGCTGTACAGCTTCCAGTATTTTCTTAAGTGCCTTGAGAGGTCTGGCATGAAGGGCACTATGGAAATGTAGTTTTAACTGAGTTTCCAACTTCTGCCTTGCATCCTACCGTTAACGTGAGGAATTTCAGCACAGAGGTGCTCCTCTCCCTGCATGCAAGGAGAACAGTACTGACTGCAGCGCACATGAACAGTGGAACTCATTTTCAGCTCAATGTGTGGTGCCAGGTGAGCAGCATAACACCCTGTCAGGATGGTGACCAAAATCTCCATTAAACTATCGCTACAAACGGCACAGATTTAAAACAAACCCCTCACCCTTCTCTATACCCACAGTACAAGACATGGCAGATGTTTCTCTTTCAGCCAGGCAGCTAATTCTGAGGAGTGATTTACAACATCCAGCCCCATCACAGAAATATGGCACCACTACGTGGGGAAGAACTGCTCCAGCTACCCACAACCACAGCTTCAGATTCATTAAGCAATGGATGCACCAAGCTCACTGAATGGGGCAAGCTCTCGGAGGGGTGGTGGGATGACTAATTCATGACTAGCCATGGCCAGGCAAACTCCTTCTCTACTTGCAAACCTAAGTGCACTATTCCCAGCTGCAGTCCTGACCTGCAGGTCAGATCCACAGCATCATCAGGAGCAAGGAGCAGGGGTGATGGGAAACCAATATAATGCTTTCCCCCATTAACACTTGACTTTGGGCACAGAACATCACATTGTTCTTTGTCCAGCAGTTTTAAAGATTTTTGAAAGAATATCCTAATTAATCTGCAGGGGAATTCAGGCAAGATTGCTTTAAGCATTTTTAGCTTAAAAATGCAGTGTTGTCAAGTATTTTCCCCCTTCCTATTTCACAGAATTCTCATGTGTTTGAGGCTATTATAGAAGGGCATAAAACCATCTATAATCCCCAAGATTATACAACAGCATTAAAATATGTAATATTTTGGGGCTCCAGAGGATTATTATTTAATGATGGTAATTTTCCTGCCTTTCATCCAGAAGGATCCCCCCAAATAACAGTTTTCCCAAAACAGAAGTGTAGCTGCCTGTGAGACAGGACAAGGCATAAACCATAGCAGTGACTCACGAGGGCAGAGGAGGAAAAGACAACCCTTACTCACAGCAAGATACAACTCAAGTTCTGCTAAGTGCAACAAAGCAGGAATTCACCTTAATAAAAAGTGTCTGAGGATTTTTGCTTATCAAAGCTTTGCTGCTGATCCACAGACATAAAGCGAATGATAATGTTCAAAACAAGACTTCTGACCATATTTGCCTTGTCATTTCGAACGTGCCCCAATTGCTGCATCTCAGCACTAGTCCTACCCACTTCCAGACCAACTTCCACCCAACTGTGCCCATATGCCTTAAAAACATTAAAGAATTAAGCCACAGGACAGTTTTGCATGGTATGATAACACATTATTCTCTTTTCATGTCATCATGCAAAGTCTGTTGAGTTCTAAGGGAATCTGGATCAGTTCTTCATTGCTGAAAAAAAAAACAACTGCAAAGAACAAACAAATTTTAAAAAAGTCAAAGCCACACAAGGTCATCTAGGAAGGACTTGACTCCTGGTGCTGCAGCTAAGAAACTAGGTTAGTCACTCTTGCCTAGGACAAAATTAGAAGCAGCAATAGATACTTCTGCTAAACCAGAGCCATGACATGCCTCCCAGAAGGGACACAAAGGGTGGCTGAGGGAGGTGGAGCTCACAGTTGCACACAGAATGACTTAGGAGAGCAACCCAGAGCAGGTATACTGCCCCCCTCTTGGTAAAAGAACAAAAAAACCTGTCAAGAAACGGCACTTCATTTCCTCACACAAATACTCCCACATGCAGGCAAGAAAGGGAAGGCCTTCTCCCTGCCTCTCTCCTCTTGCTTATTTTCCTATTAGTCACAACACAAATCAAAGTGCCAAGCTGCCACAGCCTCCAAAGGAGGCTGCAATCCTGCAGGAGTGCAGGCACACTCCCTGGCAACACCAGCCCGGGGAGGCTGTCGGGACACCGGCCCCAATCCTGCACACAGACCCGGGACCTGCAGTTCCTCCCTGCTCAGAAGCAGCTCCTGCACCTCCAGCCAGGTTCTGTGAGCCAGGGATGGCATCTAAACATGAAGAGAACAGGCTTGAACACTACCAACACCTCTGCTTGGCTTCTCAGAAAGGATCACCCTGGTGCAACCAACCTACCGGCTTCATACTGTGCAACCAAAATCCGCCACGTCCAACAACTGTCAGGCACTTTAAACCAACACTGAATATGTGATCTGCTACAGAACTGAAAGCATAAAGCTGTATAGAAATTAACATTTTACTGATCCAGATTGGAGTATTGCTTTGGATGAGGTACAGCACTGCTGATATTTGCTTTAGGATTTATTTAACAGTTCAATAGAAATAATTTAGCTTTCAAAGAAGAGCTTGACTCTTCCCTTTGAGAGAACTACTGAAGTTATGTCTCAGTACTGTCTTACTTCCTTGAATCTAGAAGAGGAGGACTCAGTTTCATAAGAAATTAACAATCAAGGGACTAAACTTCCAAATACTTGGTCTTTACTCTCATCTCATGCTGGAATTAATTTTATCACATAACCATAGATCTCTCATTCCCTATTAACTCCTAAGGGGTAAGAGATAATCTTGAAGCTACTACTGAAGAAAAAGAGTCACCTTAACATCAGCTTTTATCTCTGTAGATAAGGAGCTCCAAAGCTGTGCTAAATCATGTGGTACTTCATACATTTCATTTTAAGGGGAAAATAATTACTTCCTAAAGTAACTCACATTCAGATGAGTTTGTAGAATATGCTTAAAAAAGCAGGGTGGGAGAAATCTTGTGTGTGCTGTATGTAGCTGTTTGGAGTTTCCTTCTGGTACTTGTACTTTTCAGCTGCTCTCTTAATACCAAAATCCCTGTGTTTCCCCAGACATTACATGTACATCTTCACAACTACCTGGCAGAATTGAATGTATGCAGCAGAATCTATCTGATGAAATCAAGTCTCTTATGAAAGAGAGAGGCTCACTGATCAAGCAAGTAAGTATCTGAACAAGCCCGTGTGCATTTAGACATGAGAAAAACCCAATCTGGGATGAAGACACTAATTCTCTAATTTACCAAAAAGAGACTCAAAAAGTACCTTGATCCTAGTGTACCACTAACCATCTAAAATGGAAAAAATTGCCCGAGTGCAAAACAAAACCCAACAGGATGTCAAGTCAGATAGTTTCATTTTGGAAGAGACTGCTTAAAAAGATAAAACTATTAATAGTAAGGTGTACTCAGCTGCCAGAACCACGTATTAATATACATAACCTTACACTTAATAATAAAAACAATCCATTTCTTGCTGACTACAAAATATTCATACACTATCTAGTGTCACCAGTAACGGAGAGGGGAGGAGAAAGAATCCCATGCAGGGTTTACACAGAAGTCATGTTGTGGATAAAGGATATACAACTACATCCAGAGAACCCACACTGTGTTTAAAATAGATGTTTTATATCACTGCTATAGTGAAGAAATCATCAGGCCATTTCTTCACTGAGCAGGAAGAAAAATGATTATATGGTCATCTTCAACCTCTTTTAACATGCTGGCCCATTTCTAGTGTTTAGAAATGTTCTGTCCCCCAAAATTCAATGTAGAAAAATATTTTAAACACATCTTAGAAGAAGCCTTATTTGATAAGTAAGAATTACTGCACACAATCTAAACATTCAGACTGATAATTCAAAATTACATTAAAATCCTAGTGACCAAAGCTAAACTTGCCTTTGCTGATAAGTATTTTTCTTAACAATAGGTCTGCTCATTTAGTTTTGAAGTAATGGGGATTCTACTGTTGGCCACTGGAAAAATAACCTGCACACACTGAGACTCCAAGTTTTTTATCCTCATTAATTAAACGCCACTGAATATCACTACATCATTTTTAACCAGTCCTTCATCTCAAAATGGGAGGAAAAGCAAGTAGGGCAATGCTCTCTGTGAAGCACTTCCCCAACATCACAGTGCCTCAGCTTAGTGTTACACTGATTGTCACATAATTTATTTAACTTCAGAGCTGGTGTGCAAATGAGCTTCTGGATGCCAGCCACAGAGAAGTCTCCAACACAGAAACTATTAAGTCTTTTTCTTTATTAAATACCCTCAAATCAATGTCACAAGCAATGATACCGAGGGATGTGTGGGATTGGGGTCAGGAAAGGATTTCTTATACTCTGCTCTCTTTTTGCTTAACATTTTCAGCTTTGTGCATTGCACCTTTTGGGGTTTTTGAGGGTTTTTTTGTTTTGTTTTGTTTTGTTTTTTTTTTTCCCTCACAGAATAATGCCATTAAATTGTAACAAATCAAATCCTGGGACCTTATGAAAATATGTACTTGTCCTGCTGGTTTCCTCTCCAGCTCTGAAACGGCAGCTTCTGTACTTAAAACCACCTCAACATAAACACATTGAAACAGTTTTAGGCTTTTCTTAAATTGACCAGATTCACACAAGCCCCATCCAAACCACACATCCAGTGCTAACTCTGGAATTTCACTCAGAGTCACTTCATCTAGATACTCTAGTTTTTGGAAACAAAGCAGTGTTTAAGTGAGGCATTCCAACTTTGGTGGAAAGAGCACTGGACTAGCAGACTCCTACTCTCAGCCACGCCAGCAAACTCCAAAGTCTCATTTCAGTCTGTGCCTCAGTTTCCCCAAATACACAATGTAAGCTAATAATCACATCCTTCTCTGAAGCACTATGAGACCTACCAGTACAGACTGCCACAGAAAGGAGAAGAATTACTAAAAGGCCAGTTAGGCTGAACTACCATTCAATATAATTTATCTGAAAACACAGCTTTTTTTCCCCAGCTCTGACATTTAGGAGAAGAAAAGTCTTCCCCTTCATAGCCACACCAGAAGTTGTGGCAGTTTAAATAAGATTTTATGCGTACAGTAAAGCTGTACTGATGTGATGGAATTGAGAAAATTATTTCATTAAATTGGTGCAGTTGCCTCATGTAGGAAATATTATTTTGAAGATATCTTAAATCAGTTTAGTGTAAGTCAGTAATAAATCTATTTAAGATTTAAGTAATTCACCTTGGTTTTCTTGTCTAGCAAAGAGTGTAAGAAAGTACAATTGAAAATACCATTAGGAAGAGACAGAAGAATCTAACAAGAGCTATGAAAACTAAATTCTTTTCAGCTAGTAACTCTGCTAAAGCAGGAACACTTCTGCCTAGTGCATCCACACAGGAAGCACCCCAGCCTGCTGGGAAGCACATGACTGAGGCAGGACAGCAAAGCGTACAGGGGATCAGGTATACCGAGTTAGTGTTGATGGGATAAAAGTAGTTTTGATCCAGCTTACACAGGCAAAGCAGTTTCTCTCTCTGGGATGCCTGGTCCCAGCACAATAATTCTGCCTTGTTGCTGCCTGAGGATCTTTCTCTCCAAGGAGGAAAGCTGCATGCTAGACTTACTTGGAGTCTGGGCCAGCTCACAGAAGGAAGCTTTTAGAGCACCTGGGAAAACACCACTAAAAATCTCCTTTCCTAAGTGATTCTTAACCATTATGAGAGCTCTCCAAAAAATGTAAATTTAATTCCCTAAGACAAACAAAAGCAGCCAAAAGAAACAGCAACGAAGAGAAGTAGATGAGCACACAAATGAACCGGTCCAGCCACAGACCCACACAAGTCTGTGAGATCTGGTAAAATCTGAGCTCTTGCTATACAGCAAAGTTAGTGGAACGAGGCTAGAACTGGAAGCACCTGTTGCTGCAACTGTGTCATAGAATCATAGAATGCTTTTAGTTGGAAGGGACCTCAAAAGTTCATCTAGTCCAACTTGTATTAAACCAAACTAAGGGCAGGCAGTCCAGTTCTCTAACACTAGTCTAAGGAAAACATGATTGGATCAGTCAAAGCCCAAAGGAAGACTCAATAAGCAGGGAAGTCTGAAGAAGTCTTGCTTTCCCTTTACTTCTCCCTGGGAAGGTATTATAAGCCTTCACAAAATAGATAAATCTGTTTAATTGGCCAGACTTTCATCTTCTGCTGCCGTGTGTATGTGCACGGAGCAAGGGCACCCTGATAGCATGTAAAAGTATAGAATGAACTCTAGAGAATTTCATTTAGCTACAGCAATTTGAATGTTTCTAAGAAAGCCATTTCCTTACACTGGTCTCCGAGAGATTCACCCTTCAACGGTGAATTACAACACTTAGTCTTATTACTCTTGTAATAGCTCAAGTCCCTTCCTACTATCTTTCATCTGGTTTAGCTCAGTGCTGCTGGTGTATGAAATGTAAAGAGCTCTGAAAAAGCCCTTCAGGAGCCCTAAAGAGGCGAGTGCTCCCACTCCTCCCCCCAGGAGCACCCAGGAACTCGTGAGGTCCATCAGCCTCCAGCTGGCACCAGCGCTGCAGGGAAAGCCCGGCTTCAGCATCCACTTGCTCGGCCTCACCCTGTCTCCTCCAGCCCCTTTTTTTACCTGTTTGCTTTGTGATAAAGGACACAGGAAGAGCGAGTGCAATTGTTTAACTAACAGGGAAATCCCTTCTTGGAAAGGGTGCCAGGCATGGTCACGCTGTGACGGGAGGATGGCATTGTGAGGGACATGTGGGGCAGCATCAAGAGCGAGCTGACGGTGAGCTCTGTGCCCCTGGCCTGCTACTCATTCTGTGGCATAATTTACTACAACTACAGAACAGCCAAGAGCCCAAATTTTCATTTCAGTAACACATTATACTTCTTTTTGTCACTCCTCAAGACTCCACTCAGCACTACAAGCATCCCAGAACATGTGGGAATAGCCCCTGCCGCCACTTTATACTGCCATCTACAACACCCAGTGACTTTTGGCACAGCTACCTGGCTTAGCACTGATTATTTCACCTATATCACACACAGACATATTTATTTTTATTAGTGACAGTGAATTACAATTTTTGATCTTTAAATACCCCTATCTCACCTGCCTAAATTAATGGCTGCACTCCCACCTGCTATCAGTTTTCTCCTCTGCTCCATCTTGTTCCCATATTCACTAGACAGTTTTCTAGAGAGAAATGAAAATGTGCCTCCCACATCATGCAGAAGCCAGGGAAAGCCACAACTCAGATCACCTGAAGCCTTGACCATACCCACCACAGCCAGGGCAGAGTCCCCAGGGCAGCCAGGCACCCTGCTTCGCAGCGGCAGGCTCACGGGCTGGGTTTAAAACTCCTTCCACTCTGACAGAAAGCAGACACAACTTGGAGACTTTTATCTTTGAATAAGTACTCTCCTACCTTGTTCTAAATCCAAATTACCTCAACAGAAACAATGGCCTACTTAAACCACAATATGCAAAATAATTATCATCCTGACATCATCTTTACTGACAGTAGCTCATCTCCACAGCCAGAGTACAAGATGCTTCCCAAGTTGATCGGACTTCATTCTGCCATCACCTTGACACTGCCAAGTCAGTCGTGCTGACATTTCTTCTCGCTGACACTGGAGAGCCTTCAGTAAATCTGTACTGACAGTTTAAATTCTTTTTTTTTCCCCTCATACTTTCCTCCTGTCATGTCATCTCCATAAAATTGCCCTGCCCTTGTTTCACTTCATTTTGACATTCCATTGTTATCTCTGTGGATCCTCTTTAGCACAGCGCGCTCCTGTCACAAAGGCACAACATCTCCAAAGACCTGACACGAGAGCACCTGGAGAAGTGCACAGGGAGTCTCATTAAAATCAATTAAATGGCTGTGCTACTACCTCTACCCCTTCCCAGCAAGTTACTTCTCAGACTACAGCCTTGCACTACAGTGCTAATAAAGCGCTTGCGGGTGTGTGTAATTTGTAAGCCCTGATGCCCACCACAGCCAGATTTGTTCGAGCTAGAACTCCTGGGGAGGCCACACTGGCCTGGCAGGGGGAAGACTGGTGGCTAGACAACCTGTCCAGTGGCTCTCCAATGTCAAGGTTTAGTAACTACTCAAAAACTCCACACAATAGAAGTCTGGAAAAAAAATCACAAATCAAACACTGCAGCAAGCCCCCAATTCAGGCCAGGTCAGCCAAGGCCATGCTCTGCCCAGCACCAAAGCTGAACAGGGTTTTAAATAGAAATAACCACAAAGTTACTACATAAACACTTGCTACTCAGGAGCGTAGCTTCCGGGATGCATTTGAGCACCTTCCCAAAACCAAACTGCAACAAAATGGCTCTAACAAAAAGCTTCATTTTGCATAATCAGGACAATGGGAATTATTATGATCTCATCACCTCACAGTCCCACATCCATTATGGATTCAACTTTTCCTCCCAAGGAAGTTTATTTTCCCCTTCTACAATCAGAGATTTTCTGCCAAAGAGGATTAAGAGCCAGATATTAAGATCAGATACCTACTGGTGTCGATGGGCACCTCATGGCATTCCCCCGTCTGAGCGCCACACAAGATGGTGCCGCCCACACAAGATGGCTGCACGGGCTGGGTGAGCCCAGCCCCACTCCTGGGGTCTCCTGACACCCCGGGGGGTAGAGCCCTGCCTGGGGAAACACCTCACACCTCACCCAACACATACCTGGTGCTGCTGCTCAGCCTCCACTGGGACAAGGTCTCCTCAGGGCTTGGCACTGCCCCAACCTTTGCCAGTTTGTTTTGACTAGTTGGAAGAGCAGGATCCATTGCCCTCGTTAGCAGGGCCTGGCCCCTCATTAGCAGCACCTGGTCATGGAGGCCAGGGAGAGGCCTCGCCCCGGCTGCTGCGGTCCCATAGGCCCAGCTTTGGCAAGGGGACCCGTTTCCTGCTGTATAATTAACAGGCTTTAAAACCCATTTTATGAGGGTAACTCGGGCCTCATGATCACTTCACGAGACAGCAGTAAGACATCTTCATGCTTGGCAGGGATGGGCCAGCAGGGGAACAGGCCTGTGAAACTGAACACAAGCTAAAACCCAGACAGGCTTTTATGGAGTCTAACAGATTTTACACTAATGTAATTTATACAGAATTTAAAATTAAGCTATATACATGGACTATTTCCTGCAATTTGGTTATATATTGTGAGATGTAAATAGATGCATGCTCTAAAACTGTATTTATAAAAGCACGTTGGCTTATTTGTGTATGATTCCACACAGCTTTTTCTTTATGGGCAGACAATGAAATACAATGCTTCTTGACCTCAGATATTTTGTCTTTGCTTATTGATCCATAATCCTCCAAGCTCTAGAAATCACAGCCCAAAAAAGTTACAAGGGCCAGACAAAGAACCTGAGCTGATCCTGAGTTAAAATGCTGATGTGAATTTCATATACACCAAAATCCACAACAACAAAATGAAGTCTATGTACTCCTAATAAGTAAATAAATAAATCCCTCCAGCTATTCTCTGAAACCTAAATCTGTGGTATATGATTCCCTCAGGAAAAAAAATCCAGGCTATAAGGCGAGGGGGGGGGGGAGAGGAAAAAGAAATCTAAAAAGAAAACCCAACCCAAGGAGCAATAAATCTGGACATTTTATGTCAGAGATATCTATTAATCAGCTTCTGCTACATGTATTTTATGTAGGTAGCATGAATCTACAAGTTTCTCCAAAAGCACCTCTGCAGGAGCTCATATAACCTATTCCTGCCTCTTGCCTGGTGTGCCTGCTCTCCCTGCACTCCTGTGTTCCCACAAACGCTATGGGACTCTGGCTCACAGGTCTGAAACACATTCAGCTGGTTAAAAAAAAAAATACGTCGCTAAAAACAAATACATTAATAAATAAAATCAGTGAAACCTGCCCACTCGGATACATTTACACCACGCCAAGCGAGCTCCCATCAGTCAGCGTTAGTTCCATATATCCATGGAAAAAAATTACAACAAGCTGTATAGCATAAACCTCCATACACCGTTGAAAATCACTAGATTCTGCATAGACTCTAACCGAGTCTGTCTGCTCAGGTGAAACAATTAACCCGTGTGTGTGCTGCGAGGCGAGCAGCCCTGGAAGACTTTACACATTTCAGCTCAGGGCCCCTCTTTGTTTGACCTCGTGTCTCCTCTGTGTTTGGCTGCAAGGCCTTGGAGAGATGCTGACTGAGAACGGATGACTGCACATTCAATAACCGAGGAAATCTTTGATGCAACTGTATTAGGGATGCCATTACTACACATTTTTTGATCAACAATACATCAGCGGAACATTTTGCTACCGTTGCTAAGTCTCTGCTGTGGTTCAGAAACAAATGCTCTAGGACATGTACTACCACACTCCTACTGCGTGTACAAGAGATATGCTGCTGTATCCTCTATGGGATATGACTGTCAGCAATTAAAATGAGTACTGAGAAGACTGAACACGGTTTGTGATGCGTTTTCCTGGCTTTTGTGAAACATTTGTTCACCAGATTTGCTACCTCGCCAAATGCGAGTGTACACGAGAGGTCTGCTAATCCAGGGAATTAGCAAGGTATTCCTCCAACAGACTGCAAGACAACAGTGCTCTGTTTCATACAAATGGGCTTTAGACAAGCAATTGGTACACTCCGTGAACAACTTGCCCATTCTTCCTAATATCTAGAAAAATACCAGGTGATCAAAAACAAAACAGAAAAGATTCATCCTCGCAACCCTCTGAAACAAAGGCTTCTGGGGTAGGATTTTTTTCCTCTCTCCTTTCTGAACTCTGATCGCCTGCAAAGACATAACCTTACAGCTCAAGAAAATAAGATTTAAACACATCTTAAACAAACCAGCCCAGTTGTTATCACATTGTGATTATCAGCACTGCTGCCAACAACCCACACTGGAGCTGGAGTCTCTTCGAACACCATAAATTCCCAGCTGCCTTAAAGAACACACACCTCCATCTATCTCTGAAGCCCTGCAAGGTCAGGGGAAGACTCTTACTTTGCTGCATATCCAAAACAAAAAATGTTCAGTGCAAATAAATGCATAAAAATAGCAATACACTCATATTTTCTGAATAATTCAAGCCCTATTCCTGATGGTGACAGGACTGCAGCAAAGATTGCCATTTCGGGGATGCTAAAACAACCCCGTGGTGGTTACGGGGGGTTTATGATCTGTATGAATCTGAACAAGGTGGGGTCCAGCTGATGAATGGTTCCTTTCTAGGCAGAACTAGCTAGGGTTTAGATGTTTACAACCGAATTTCCATTCCATATATAGCATCACCACTACATTTTTCATACCCCTTAACAGATGTATTAATACAATACACTCTTCTATATTTTGTCCTTTCTTGAAAAAAATACATACAGAGGAAAATGCCCAGCAACTTTACATACTTACATGTGGATAGATGCATGGCCTGTGCATATGAATATTTGTCTGCACACACAAACATGAGGAATTTATTTCCAAATGTGGGCGCACATGCAACGTGCACGTTTTTAAAGCAGGGTGTCAATTTTTATCAGAGAAAAAATTTATAGATCAATTAATAGCAAGAAGCCTTTTTCTGCCGTAGAGAACATCATACCGATTAGGAACATTTATAACCCCTCCACTTGAAATTCACAATATTGACAATACAGTCACAGTGAAAGCCTGACCCAGCAATTGAGTCAACAAAGCAACCCCATGAGCCCATTCCTCTTACAGCATTTAAGACATACCTTACTTCATATAGACACTTTACCTAGCAGAGCACTAGAAACTATTAAAAACAAAACACAAAACCAAAAAAAACCCCAACACACACCCAGAGAAAGCAGCCCTCCAATCATGAAAATCTGACATAAAAGCAAACTGGAAGGCAACCCTGAAAACCCTTCAGCATATGGAACAACAAGGAGGAATCGCACCCCACCAATATAGGATTTGGAGCTCTTCTTAAAAAAATCCTATCTGCTTTCCCCAGAAATTCTTCCTCCACAAATCCAGTGATGCTGTGCCTAATCCTGCTGTTGTCAACAATATTAAATTTGCTGGTGGTGCCTGGCTTGTCCTGCAGATCCAGCGCGATGGCACCAGTCCCTTGGGCACCAACCAGAGCAGGCTGCTCTCCGGTCCAGCTGTACAGCTGCACATTGGGGTTGGTGGTGCAGACACCCACATCCATCCACTTTTTGTCTTCAGGGCTCATTATCATTAATTACAATTCACAAACCACAAAGAAGCCATGCAAACTGAATTCACAGAGCTCCCAAACCAGCCCACAGGGTCAGCGTGCAGGCACAAGCTACATGTTAAGCCTGTCCATCTAAACATCTGGAAGTTGTAACATGGAGGCCAGTTCACGTGCCCATGTGTCTGCTGATGTCTCCAAAAGCTCTTCCCTTAGAGCTGATTTCTGCCAGGACTTGCTCAGTCCATTGCTCATCCCCCTGCATCTCCAGTAGTCTTTCCTACGTGATGTTACTAGCTTCCCTCCTGAATCTTCTCTCCTAACTAGGTGGTGAAACAGCTAGTTGCAAATCCCTTTTTGGAACCTCAGTTGAACACTGCCATTAATTAATACGAAGGCCAGGGTGGAATGTAGTTCTTTAAGTATACTGTTCACATAAGGATAATTTTTGCTGAAAGTGCACCAAAAATAAACCCGTCAAAAATCCAGTCTCATACTCTCGTAGCTTATACCTCCACTCAGCTTCAATAAGCCAGCAACAATATTGCATGCCCAGACTCCATATCACTGGGATCACTGGGGCTTGAGCAAAGTGGGAATTCAGCCAACACCTATTTAATTCCAAATTCATTTAATATCTGTATACCCCCTCGACAAATAAGCCTTAGAACAGTACGAGTTAATCAAGCCAGGCACTAGTGAAATACTTTTTAAAAAGCCTTAAATCCAATAGAAGATTACTGCACCCAACTGTAGAAACAATTTTAAGCCTAAATTTGGCAAGACACATTAGTTTTACACTGAGCTAATTACTTCCAAGTGTCCAGGCAATACAATTCAGTAATTATAGCTGTATTAGTTGGGTGCAAACTAAGCAAGAGGCAGAGCTGATTTAGCGCCATGCGGGCGAGTCACCCTGGATATCCTACACAAGCCAGCCCTGTTTCACAAACAGACCTCAAAGATTGGGCCAAATTCAAGAACCAAAAGTACTCAACAACCCTGGATGACCATGGAAAAGATCTGAAGGCTTGGGAGTACTGGTGTGTGCAAGCCTTCAACACTCAAGATGGAGGCCAGATTTTCAAAGGAGCTCAAGTCTCCCTCTCTAGCACGAACATGCAGGTTGGGTTTTCCAAAACACTCACTCCCCAGTGCCTGCTGGTGTGATGCTTCTGGTCATGCTGTGCTAGAAGCCAGGCACTGGGTGAAGGTACAGGGCTCCAAATGCCTCAGCTTTACAAAGCACTGTGCTTTAATTAAGCATCAGTATTATCAAACCGAATTGGGAGAGATGTGGGGAGGTGAACAAAGCAGCTCAGTGAGCTAGCCAAAAAGCCCACAGAGAAGGGACTGAGCCAGCTTCTACCACAAGCACAGCTCCAGTTCCTAAGAGCTTCCAGACCATCCCCGCCCTCAGCCATCTCACAGGACACGTTCACGGCACAGTTTTTACAAGACACTTCCCTACTGGCTGAAAACGGAGCTCACACTAAATTAAATGAGGTTAAATCCTATCATCTGTATGCCCCACAGGAAAGATACTCCATCACCATTGTCAGGAGAAAACCCGTAAGCCAAGCAGCAGGCAAAATAACCTCTGCTCCCCATCACGCGGCTCGAAGGCGCTTCCCTTGGATTTGATCATGCAGCAAGGGAAAACCACATCATGGGACATTTCCAGTTCAGTATTCTCCACCCCCACATTTTCCACAATAATTAATAACCAAAGCTGTTAATGTTTAAATGATCCACGTTCTCTAGCGCAGCCAGCAACGCCTCAGGAGGCTTTCCAGTGGGGCTGACACTATTAACCGTGTGGATGCCTGAGGATACGCACTGCTCAGTGGATGAAAGGACACTTCTGTACAGTCTGCAAACACTTAGGAGCTCTCTTTTAAATCTGAACCAGCTTAATAGAGCATTTAGGGTTCCCAAGGTTTGCATAAACATCCATGCTTTACTCAAGGGTTAAAGGAGTAAAATGCTTTTCTCAAGTCCTAATAGATATTATCTGTTGCTCTTCCCCACTCCAACAGTTCCCTTCCAGGCCAGAGAGCCCAGCCTACTTTCAGTCTTCCCAGCAAACCGCTATCCAGGGAGAGCAGGAAGGGATCAACCAGCCCCGGGGAAGCTGAGCAACAGGAATGGGGAAACTTCCTCCTGCTTCAGACAGTGCTAGTAACCAAATCACACCCAAACACGGCTCCAGGACTCTGGGTTTTGTTTATTTGCTTAAGTCCTTGAGAACCTTTGCAGTTAGCAACGCAGTTGTCAGCACTTCAGGCAAGAGAGGATATTTTAGCATGGAATTATAACCATGATAATCACCAGTTTTTCCTGCCCTGCCTTCTACAACCCCTTCCTGCCATTCCTCCATCCTAGGACTAATACAGACGAAGGAAGCTTCTAAGACCAAAGCAATTTCTAAGTTTCCCCTCTTTTTAAGCCTAATTTTCAAAGAGCATAAGGTACAGAAGTTCACCCTGCCTCTGTGTGTTTGCCTGTCTGTTCCCCTTCTAATAACTTTTGAAACCCACTAATTTCAAGGCAATCTGACAGCAGGGCAGAGGTCTCACCAATATCAAGTTCCCCTAAGTTCAGTGAGGAGACTGCAGGGGCGTAGCAAAGAGGCGCCTGGCTTCTCTCACCTCCCACAGCGGGGAGGGCTGGCCTGTTAGCTCACACCTCATTAGACAGCACAAACCCACAGAGGAAATCAATTACGAGATAAAAGTCCATCGGAAACCAGCCTTCAATCATCCTGCTGCTCATGCAACTACTTGATTCTTAATTCTTCTGACAGCCTGATAACAAGGGCTGCCACGGCCCCTCCTTGGGCAGCAGAAGAGTAAATACATCAAGACCCACAAAAAGCATCCTCGTCTCCTGCACCACTGCATGTACAACCATGGCCTTGCATTGAGAGGGAGCATGGGCAAAGCATCATTAAAATGGTCACCAAGCACCCACAAGAACACCTGGACTTGAAGGACTTGTTTTGTAACTGGATGGATTTAGAACCAAAGGCTCAATTGTAAACATGACCCAAATTAGAGATGTTTCCCCCACCAGGCAAAGTTCAACCCATTCAAAGCAATACTTTGGAAGCACTGAACTTTTCCAGGATGTTTTGGTCTGTCACTCCTTCCCTTTATTCCTCCTGATGCCAGAGATGTACTTAAGATCCATGTTTATGATTTCAGGACTGGGCCCTGCAGTGACAGGTCTGGACGCTGCAGCGTGCCCACTGCACAGCCGGGCACAGACTCGAGGGCCACGTTTCCTCGACCTTGCCACCCATGAGCTGAGGTCCCACTCACACATGACAGAATTCTCTAAACAACTTGACAACTAACAGTATCAGCTACACTTACCGGAAGGATTTAAAACAAAACACAAGCAAACAAAAACCAAATAACCTCAAGTGCCTTGCTAACAGCTGGGCTCTTTCTTTTTCCACTTAGGGACTCGTTTCTTTAAAACAGAGGCTTCATTCTTCAGCATAAGACTTCAAATACATGGAAAATCTGAAACAGACCTATCACACCAGGCTACAGTTTCCAGCAGGATAGTTTAATGTGATCTCTGAAGGCATTCTTCAAATGTTTCATTCCTACCATTCCTTTCCCTTCATGGTTCCTCTTTATGGACAGATGCATGGGAAATGGGGCAAAACTGAGTCCACAAGGATCAGTCAAGTAGGTCTGAATATGTCACGCGTTCTGTGTGTTATCTGCAAGCCTGCAGATTGATTTCACCCTGTATTGTCTAATAGACCTTGCACTTGAAGTTCAAACAGACAAACCCAGACTAGCACGCCCCACCACCAAGAAGTGCAGCTACAGATGAGCCAGGAGTAACTGAGCTCTTACCAAGGCTGTCTGCCCAGGCTGGCAGGGAGGCTGTGCAGCTCCACAGCTCAGAGATAAGATGGGTCTGTCTACACAAGCTGGGGAGCCAACAGTGACTGCCATTATACCTATCAATGGAGCAGCTAAAAGGCATCTCTCTAGAAATATAATAACTGGGAGGTAAAATTTGGCTTTATCCTTCTCTGATAATGCAGACAGCCAAGTTCTCTGGCCAGCCATCTTTCCCTCCACTCCCACCAGTTTCTCCAGGATCAGCACATCATTCTTCATTGTTCAAGCTGCATGCCTGAGAACACCCCCTTCCAAATTTTCAGCTAAAATTTTTGGGGACCAAAAAAAAGACCCTTCTAGAAGCACAACAGGAAACAACCAAGTTTCAGGCTTGTGAAACTCGGGATGGCAGTAGCTTGAATCCCAAGTCTTGGGGATCTCTTCCCAGCTTTTCAGATCACAGTGATCCTACCAAAGTGCATGAATGCCATCATCAGAGACGACCTCATGAGTAAACCCTACTACAGTGGAAAAGTCTTACTTAGATGGATTATCTATAAATAATTCTATTTGTGTGCAACAATTACTTCACTATGGACTCAATTCTTCTGCTCTTCAACGCAGTGAAGGCATCATAATCGGGCCATCAGTTATACACAGAGAAGCTCAAGGAGTTGCTACGTGCTTAAATGCTGGCGATTGCTGCCTACCTGAAGGCAAACTGCACGTCCTCAGCACAAGAAAATGAGGTTTGGATTAAGAAATGACTGCGTCGCTAAGAGTACTCTGCCTTAGTAAATCAAAGTCAGATTCTTAACCTTACAATGTCATTTTTCTATGTTTTAATACGTATTCACACTGAAGAACATGCTCAAGTGTCTGGAGCACAAGGTGGGGACAGTAATGCAATTCAGGTTGGGAGGACCAGGAGATGAACACCGAAATGCAGGTGGAGAATCTGAAGCTGAACTACATTACAGTCTCGAGATATCTACTCATATATCTGGTGGTACAAATTGGCTTTAAGAGACATCTCAGCCAGCACTTGTATTCCCCACTGAACAGCGATACCTATTCAAATGATCAAAACCTGTCAGTTCTTAAATTCAGGATAAATCCCAGACCTCAGAAACAGGCAAATGAAAAAAAAAAAAAAAAAAATTCAAAAGCAGAAAGGCAGCAAATGTTACTCTCAGGACCAATCTCTCTGATATGCCTCAAGCTTGCTAACAGCATTCTAATGCCACAGGCATGTTACTTCCCTTTGCCCTAATATTTCACTCCTGCAAAGCCCTGTCCTAATAACTGATTACAAAATACCAAACAAGCCATAGTGTTACCTTGCTAGCTGCTGAAATATTTCGGTCCATTGAAACGGCACGCAAAAAATGAAGCTGAATATATGGGCTCTAGCAGGCAGAAATAGGAATTTTGCTTCCCGAGACAGGAATGTACTATTGACACCCATTTTTCACTCCCAGAAAGCGCAAATGCCCTCTCACCAGATCAATGCATGAGAGCGTTTCGTGGCAATGGGATAAAAATGCCTCCTTCACATGTAACGTGGAAATCGCCATTCCCCCCGCTGCACTCGCAGCGAAGGAGGAAGGTGAGTGCCAGCTCCTACCCTCTGGCCAGGCTCCCCTGGAGAGCTGCTCACCTCTACAAACCCCAGCACTCTGCAGAGGATGATGTTTGTGAAGCGAAGCCTCAGCAGGGTGGAGAGCAGCAATTCCGTGCTTCCCTGCCTGCCACCGGTTTGCCTACCACACTTCAAAGGACTGAAACAGGCAGAGGACACGGCCCCCGCTGGAGAAGATGATGGTTGACAGCCACCTCTCCCACGCCTCTGTACATGCTGCAGGACACGGGCACCCTCTGCACAGCCTTTGCAAGCCCTTCTAAGCCATTGCTGAGAGCACAGACACA
Source organism: Merops nubicus (assembly GCF_000691845.1). NCBI lineage: Eukaryota > Metazoa > Chordata > Aves > Coraciiformes > Meropidae > Merops > Merops nubicus. The sequence continues at coordinate 111,736 of NW_008591442.1, read as the reverse complement.
CCCCGAGGCCAACGCTGGCTTCTGGCAGCCCACACCCGGCCAGAAGAACTCAGCTGCACCAAGGAAACCCCAAGCACCCTGCTGCGGTGGGATGAACGATGCAGCTGTCCCCAGAAACCACCACCCTGCCACTGAGGCAGAAAATGCAGGGACTGGACTTCCAATAGCAAGGAAAAAAACACCCTAGGAAAGGAGTGTGTGCTATTTTGTAGGTCTCAGTGGAACCAATCTGTCTATAGCACACAAGAGTCTTTACAGGCACTGTAACGTTCTCCTTCCCAACCCATGGAGTTGGATTTTTGAGGAATATGCAAATGGATTTTATAAAATTGCCCAATGATTTTTTGGGGACCACCGTCCACTTCAAAAGACAGAATCCACATTTTCAGAGCACTAACATACACAACCTTGCTTCAGCATTTCCTAAGGGCATTCAGAGAAGCAGAAACCCATGTCCAGAACAGACCCCAAAGAGTCCAGCAGCAACATCAGCAGTATGTTTAACTCAGTCCAGACTTTATGTTCCTCCCCCACTGACCCATAGGTGCTCAGAAGGATATATGAGGAGGGTAAGAAACCCACCAAGACAATTTTCAAAACACAGAACTTCTTCCCCACCCAAAGGAGAAGAAAATGGAATTAGAGGTTTGGCCCTAAATCACTGCTTGCTTCCAGATCACAGAATGTTCTCCAGGTCTGGCGATGAGGATCTAAAGTGGTCTTCAAACACCAGTTCCTGAAAGATTTCCAGCCCAATTGCTCAGGCTCTGGATAAGCAGCCAAATGCCTAAATCATGCTCCGAATAAATGGACGCACCAAAGCAGGGCATGACACACCCACAAGAGCTTCTTTCTTTACAAATCAAGTATGAGGTACATTATTTCCATGTCTGGAGGCCCCACATCTGCAGCAGCTGCACAACCAAAATCATCACCGACGCACAGGCTACTGTTCTTCCAGCAAAGTCCTCTCCAGTATTCTGTGTGAGAGAGTTAAGTTTGACTTTATTTGCATCCTGCTTGCCAAGACCTGTGAATGGGGAATGAAAAGCTCCCACTGCTACCACACTGCAGCCGGTTTTACTGCATGCACTCCAGCAAGTTCCAATGCATAGAGGTCAGATGCAATTTAATGAGCACCTCTACTGTTCTCTTTATTTTAATACCTTTATTGCCCCATCAAATTTATAATAATTAAGCATATTATAATTACAGTGAATTAAGCAGAGGCTCCTTAAATGTATTCCCCATTATTTTATAATCAATTAAAATTAATAAAATTGATTGTAAAATCCAGTATCTGGTGTATACTAATGTCTGTTCTCATCATTACACAAAGGGCTACTTAGGTCACGGCCAACCACAAAGATTTCTGTACTACCAGAAGGTCTATAATAATCCATTTTCTTTACTGATCTTCTGATGCAGAGATTCCTTCCACAGAATATCATCAATGCCTTGATGTGCCAGGCTCCTCCCAGAGCCAGCAGCAGGCCTGGCTGGAGAGGCAGTAAAAGGAGCTGGCACATGGTACCAGGTACAAGCAAATCCACACTTCTCCTGCATGACAGCAGCTCTCAGCTGTGGACAAGCCCTGTCTGCTCTAAGTGGACAGGAAATGGGGAGAGGTGGGATCCACTCCAGCTGCTCCCTGGGTGCACAATGGCCTGCTTTGATTTCCAGCCTAGGTTCTCCACTTGCCAGCAGAGACGAGTAATCTAGAAATGCAGCACTTCCCCAGCTAAACCAGACTCAGGCTGTCCTGCACGCTCTTACACCCCTCACTTTACATCACCTACAAATTTTGTGCTTTCACAACTGCACAGCCATCTCCACGTACACCCTGGCAGGTCTGCTGCTTTACAGTCCGGGTGTTCCCTTATCAATTATACATCTTTAGTTGCTAAAAGCATGAGAAAATGACCCCAGGAGACCTCTTTTCTCCATAAGAGCAAAGAGGACGCAGTGGAATCACAAAGGTAACACAATTGTCAGTGTAAGCACATTACCTTGTGGAGCTTCTTGCCACAAGGTCCTACCAGGTCAGACAGTCTGACAACCACTGTTTTCAGTGAATGACAAAGAATGGTACTCCCAGCTTGAAGAACCAGGCTGAACATCATAAGATAATAAACCCATCAGCACTCTAAATCATCCCATGACTTTCTGTAGTCAGGAGGAATCTCCTGCTTTGGTCTATAGTGGTAGACATGTTGGTGTCTGTACTGCCCAGCTCAGTACTCAACAAGGGTCAGAGAAAGGAGCTGGAACAAATGGGAGTCACTGGGCTAGCATCACATTATCTTTTCCTACCTGGGGCTATTTTGGGAGAGAAGGCTCTAGAAAATGAACTGCCAAGAAAAAGGATGCAGTAATCTCTGTGAAACCAGAGTTAAAAGGTGAGGACTCGTGTCTCTGACTCTGCCCAAGCTGAACATGCTTGGAAAGAAGAGCCCATGCTGTCTGACTGCAGAGCTGACACACCAACATCTTGAAGAGAATGAAGAGGCAATCTATAAAACATCACGCAACTCCCCAGATTTCTGAAAAGCTTCAGAATGGAGCTAACGAACTCTCTTCCCAGGGAAGTTCACTGGAAGGAACTTTGCTTATTCATTATACAAACCAAAGCTGACTTGCTAACTGTGTGACCAAGAGGACACAGAGCTAGGCAGTACTCACTGCACTCATTTTGCCTTTGTCACCCTGGACATGCAATTTGGTTTCTCGCTACTTCAGGCTCCTTTGCTGTTTTGTTTGGGAGATGGTGGAGGTGTTTTGGCCAGCAGTGGAGGTGTTCTGGCCAGTGAATTCCACCAGCCAGGCAGAGGAGTATCCTCTTGGCCTGCATTTCTGCAGCACCAGACACAGCAGCTCGCCAGACCTCCATCCAACTCGGCCAAGTCAGGTCTAACTTCTGCAATGCAAAGCACAACACACTTTGGGGCTCCTCTGAACCCGCTGGTCTTCCGAAGCATTGGAGGGCAGCGGGGCAAAGGGCTGGATGTGCCTGGTACTGCTGCCTCAGCTGCATCGCCAGCTAACGGCAGCCACTTCAGTGCTCATGCTATGCAGATTCCAGGCCCTTTTCACACCCACCCTCCTCTCCCTGCCATCGCTCCCCACCGAAATGTTCTTTTCTCTGTCAGCTCTGGGGCACGATCTGAGCTGCCACCCACCACGGCTGAGAAGTGTGAACGCTCCCTGTGCCACGGGGCCTCGCCACGAGCCCCGGCCGTGGGAGGTGGCACTTGGCACCGCCAGGCTCGGCTCAGCCACGCTCCTCCCCGAGACAACCTGGAGCCGTTCCTGGGCTGAATCCCCCCCGCTCTGCCAGGAGAGAAAAAAATGTACAAGAAGTGACATCAGAGCAAGCTCGGAGGGGAGGCGGCGATCTGCTTACTCAGAGCAGGCTCGTTATTTTTAGCCTCGATGGAGGCGGCAGTGGCTATATAAATCCACAGGCTGCTCGGAGGCTGAGTAAGCACTGTGCCTGCATGGCTCGTGTCATCACGGTGCCTGAACGATCCTCTACCCGAAAGACAGAGTGGGAGTCCAGAGCAGACGCTCTGCGTGCAGCCGAGGCGTGGGAATTCCACTGGAAACGCTCCGGCCTCGGAGCTGGGCAGGAACAGGACCAAAGCACGTGGCTATGGGACTCACCTCCCACACAGGGCCAGCACCCACGTCTCAGCACCCGCAAGGGAAGAAATCAAACCACCACAGCCCTACACAACAGGGTCCCAGGAGAGCCTTCATGACTCAGGTGTGTCCTCTTGCAAAGCCCATGTTCACGGAGCCTTCAGCAGTCTGGAGCAATAAACCCATCCTTCTGGCCAGTACCTAACAGCGTCTCCTCATGAAGTCCCCACGGACACTGAGTTCAGAGACAACCTCCTTTGGAGAAAGACTGAAGTGCTGGTGGATTCTAAGTTGTTGGGAGGAGGGCAAGGTTTGTACCTTGAGGGATCTAAAATTGACAGCTTAAACTTTTGTCTGATATCCTAAGTAAACCTTCAGGATCATTTCTGTTTGCTTCTTGATACATTTCCGTGTTTTCTCTCTGTGGCAGGAGGTCTAGCTGTTCTTCATCACTTCTATCAGCTGTGGAGTATTAACTGGCTTTGGGGAGAGCAGGCTGGATTCTAACTAGGCACTCACTATTTCACCTACCCTCCAAAAGAACAAATACATAAAGTAGCTGGAAACAACATCCCTGACTGTAGTTACTGCCCTGCTGTTAATCCTGAGCAGACGAACACCAACGTTTCCCATTTATGGGCTCAGATTTCTTTTTTCTCTCCCTGATATATTCCTCACCCTCCCTGCAACAACTGCATCCTTCTATGCAGCTCTCCCAGCTGAACAGGCCTTGGAACAGCACATCTCTGCTCACCATCCCAACGAGCACGGGTCACTGCTTAAAGCAATATAGTTCTTCTGAGAATAGTGATATTTGAAAGCAATAAAATGAGTAGGCTTAGGGGAATTTGGGATGCTATGTAGGATGTCCACCTGGCAGGGACATGACAGTGTTTTGCATGCCCTGCTGTTGCTGCTGCTCTCAGCTGTCCTGCTCCTTGCACAGAGACTCAAAGCCCTGCAGATTTCTGCCACGGATCTCGCAAGGTTACCCTATAACTCCTTCCAGTGTGACAGGTCTGGGGTTTTGGTTTGGCTTGGTTTATGACACTGGCCAATCCGACTAGCTGTGTTTAGTTAATCTGGGAACAAGAGGAGTAAAGGATTTGGTCTTGCTGCATGTCCAGTAGTCTCCACGATATGCACAATTCATACAGCCACAACAGACGTTTCTCCTTAACAGGGCAGTTCTTCATTCTGCACTAATGGGTGTTAGGAGCCCTCATACATGTACCTAATGTGTACCCTAACACATGCTTCCAATCTAACCACAGTCCTCTTACACAGAGCCTCTCTGACAGGAAGGCTCCAGTTGGGAACTCTTTCAAGAGAATCATTAAGTACACGCATAAATCTTCTTGAGAGTCAAGCCTGCGTTTTGAACTCGAGTCACTGATGGTTGAAATCCAAATTTACAGCAGTCCAAAGCTTCCATAAAAGGAAAAAAAAACCCAAACTACAATAAAATTAATGATTACTTGTGTTTACATTTCTGTTGGTGCATTTCAGCAAGTAAGATTACAGTCACATATTCAGAAGCCAGAGACACATTTTTCACCATGCTATCAGCCCAGGACTCCTTCCATGCTGGACTTTTCTTGCTTGGTTCTGCCCTCCAGTTTGTCAAATGCTTAGAGCGTGCACCCCTTACACGGAGTCACACTAACAGCAACTGCAGAGGACAGACAGATTAAGTAGAGCCAGAGAGTGACAAGTCACTATCAAACATGTCACCACCACCCCAACACATCCATCCAGTGACTCCAAGCTTCGCTGTGCACGTTTTGTGGCACAGCAAGAGAAGGCAGCTGCTTCTGTGCTACCAGGTCAGACAACTAGAGTGACTCTGAAATAAAGTCATGTTCCAAGAGCAGCTCATTACCCACACCACTCTTCCTGCTGTATGATTTCCTGACACCATAAAAGCAGGTGGAGTTCAAACAAGCTCTGTCCATCAGGGAATACTCTTCATGATTCCTCATTACCCATTCTGTTTATCACACAAGTATCTATCCAGCATCAGGACAAGATTCTGTTTGCACAGCTCACTAACAGATATGTGTGCCAGAGAAATCAGTGTCCCCTTTTTCTTGTCTCTTGTCCTCCTTTTACCCTGCCAGTGCCAGTCCCCAGGATGAAGTCCCCAGACAGGCTCTCTGCCTCTCAGCTGCACAAGCCCCTACCAAAACGCAGGGGTGCTGATGGTCCTTTGCATACTAACAAGCCTGCTCTCATTACTGACATTTTCAACTGCAGGCAAGCTCCTTGACTTCAACTTGGGGAGGTCCAATGCACACTCAATGGCCACAAGTTTTATAGTATCTGAACTAGGTGTCCCCCTGAGCAAGAGAGGAGAGGGAAGGATTAATGACTGCCTGCATGAATTATTCAGCACTCTGCCATTCCAGAAGGAAAGACGCCGGGCAGTTGAGATCAAGAAGGAATATAAATATTCCCTTATTGATTCACAGACTATTTGTTCATTCCTCCAACAGTAAAGTACACGAGAAAGAGCAAAGCATTCTATACCTGACATAAATCATTTCTATTTCTTAAAGCGCCTCTATTCATTTCCCTGCAAACGCTAAGACAAATACACTAACAGAAGTTAAATCTATTATCATAAACTTCGTTAGAAAGAGGTCCTGACCTCCTGGGGTGGGATACAGACCCTATTAAATATAGTTGAAAATATATACTAGTTTGGCAGAAATTCATTTTTCACTTACCAACCAACATCAGAACTAAATTTATGCCTTGCTTAGCTCAAACAGTGGACAGAGAATGAGGCAGGGCTGTATGAAGAAGATAAAATCCTGGCTTTGCTGAAGCTAATGGCAACACGCCCACTGGCTTCCAGGGAGCTCGACAGCTCCTTGAATTGCAGCAAAACCTGAAGAACTCCTGCCTGGGGATGCTGTGTTGTGTGCTAGGAGCACCCTGGTGCTCATCACTCCTTCACCACCAAGTGCTCACAACACACGAGGGGACAGGAAAGGCTTTGATACAAGACAAGACATCTTTTCTTGGTCACAGCATTACATTGCCATTCAGGAAAGATGTGCTCTGTGCCTGTCACAAACTCCCGTGTAAACCTGGGAAGCTCATTTAAGGCCTTCTTCCCTGGGCTTCCACTCATAACACACTTAGGGGAGAAAAAGCTGTCCTGTACACAGCAGTGCAGTGATGGTCACTCACCAAGGTGTGACAACCAGTAAAATGAAATGAAATCGGGATGGGGACTAGATGTTACTGGTGGAATTCATCTCACCTAAAGGCAGCTTTCACTGGGGAGAGGGGTCTCCCCCTCACCATCAGATGGGAGAAATCATCCTCTGCAAGTCCCTAGCTACATAGGGATGTCAGCCTTTCAGTGGCCAGAGTTCAGTAGGAGAAATCCCACCTGAAACAACCAGGACCAAAAGTACAGCTTTCTGGTCCCCACCCTATAAAATATGAGCAGATGCATTCAGAGCCACTACCACTGCCTGCTTGGCTGCTGGCTTGGGCTGCAGCCCCGAGTTCCTTACAGCAAGTCACAAAGCTGGCGTAGAAACAACAGGATGAGGCCACATCATAAAACTACGCTCATGTCCTGTGTGCACACAGCTGGAGTGAAGGAGGAAACCTCAGCTTCCCTCTCCTCACTCTGCAGGGCCTGCCTCTGCAACCTCTACACCCTTGGAAATGGAAAAGGTGTCTTTATTTTTGTTTTCCCAAGAGAATTATTTTTAAATAGCACTTTGAGCCCGTGAACGTTTTTAATGGCATGACCTCCATTATTAATAGGAACAGAACACAACATCCTAAAGCAAAGCTCCTAAATAGCCATGTTTATCTATTCAAAGAACCAATTAGGGAGGCTCGGGGTTGTAAAACCACTGAACTACTATTTCTAGTTAAACGCAAGGACACCCGTTACAACTGTCATGATCTCAAGGAGGATTGCAGCTAATATCATTGAACTTATAAACCTCCTCTGTGCATACTACAAAAGCCACCCCTCAGCTCTTCATGTCCTGGGCAGCAAGGATTCCTGGCACCCCTCCCCAAAACAACAAAACCCAGATGTCTCTGCGCCGTCACAAGAAAATTCACTAAACTTCCCCATTTAGGATTTTATCTTCAACCTAATTACAGCTGAAATAATATAATAAGATTAGTGCTCCCTGTTCGAGTCTGATATATTTAATAGATTTTTCAATATTGGTTTATCCAGCTCTGTCAAAATGACAGTCCCACTTAATGTTAATCAGGGGCTGCGTGTGAGCATCAACGCTGAGCTCTGTGCAGCTCAGTGGAATTACCAGGGCTGCGAGGCACCATCGATAGGTTTTGATCTCTGTGTCAAATGAATTTGGTTACTTGTTAATTTTTTCCCTTCATGTTTCACTGCTGTTTAATTGTTTTGTCATCTGTGTGTACGCTGCTCTATCTAATTGCCATATTGGATGTTTAGGCAAATCAGAGGACATGGTGTGATGTTCACTGCCCCTGAAGATCAGGTATTTTCTCCTCACCTAAGTACCAGCAGCACACTGAGCGTATACACCTGGAAAGTTCAGCTCTGGCTTCCAAAGAGCTGTTAAAAATCATTCTGACAGTCCTCCAACATCACTCAGATACCAAAAATTATGGTGAAGCAACACCCAGGACTTTGGCTTCTTACAGTGAGAATTATCTGAACTTAAACCATAATTCAGTCAGCCTGTGAACTCCACTACCCACACAAGTCAGGGGAAAGGGAAGGAGACCTTGAGTTCTTGCACAGAGCTCACCAAGCTCATGCTTCAATGATCAAAATACGTAATCAAACATGAGGGGCTGGAAAGAATCTTCCCCTTCCCCAGCATCATGCAGTTGCCTGAAGTGTGTGTTAGGTAGACCACTGAGAGAAGCGAAGCTGTGGTATCCCCCAAAACAACAATCTCCTAAGTATATTGGTCCTTGGAATAAGGGATGACCCTCCCTCCTGGGCTTTCATGGGTTTTTCCCACTGAAAACCCTCCGACTCGCTCTTGGATGTTGTTCTTTAAATGCTAATTTAGGGGTCTGTTCTAATCGCATCCAACCAATTCCAGTTCTCCCTGGACTTTAATTAGAGCACAATCATTCATTTCCCAAACGAGTCCACGCCACAAGCAGTGTAAATCCCAAGACCAGCGTGATGGGGTGACAATTTTTCCATCTCCAAGTTGAAACTCTCCAACAGACTGACTTTGTTTTAAACGAGACTGATTTCTTCTATTGACATGATGCATGCTAAGGTCACCATAAGAAAGCTAAATCAGGCCTGCTTTTAGATCCCTATTTCATCAACATTTCAGATGTAGAAACAGATTTAGAGCTGTTAGCACAACGGGAACAGTCACCCAGCATTCAGCAACTGGTGCCTGGACACAAACATAATCAGCATCTTGAACCCAATACTGCAAACTGGTCCCACCACACAATATATTGTAGTTGAAGTGAAACGAACTGGCAATGGGAAGCTGAAGACAAAGCAGCTGAAAGACAGTCCTGTTTGATGCATGTCACTGTCAGTATCTTTGAGAAGTGTCAGACAAGCCAACACATGGTCTATCCATCATAAGACTCTTTGGATTGACTGACAGATTGTATGAAGCACTTGCAGTTAGCTTGGGCTTAAAATATCATCAGTGGCTTCTTACAACTTACCTACTACTCTCTGCTGTGTTTAGGCTGGCTAATAGTTCTACAGGACCAAATACACACTTGCCTCTGATGGCCAAATGGAATCGTAATGCTGAAGGAATATCTGAATATACCCAAAAGGCTAAAATGGACAAGTCAGGGTCAATTATCAGAAACATATCAACTTTAAGAATTAACAGTTTTATTTACTGCTGTAGGTCTGGGATGTAGGATACTTGGCTGGAGTAAAAGAGCCAGGAAACTTCATCAGGTGGATTTGGGGGCTGCAGGTTTTCTTCCCCAGTTCCAATAAAGAGAACATCCATTGCCATGACCTCTGGTTTTCAAATGTTCACTGAACACACAAATTAATTTTCCCACATGCTGCAACCCAAACAGCCCTTTCTCTAACTACCCACTCCAGCAAAAATCTGTGAGGCCAGCAAAAGCTAGAGCAGCAGGATCATGTTCAGAAAGCTCACTAGGAGCTGCTGGCTTGTTCCTGCCCAGGCTTTCAAACAACATTAGAGCATCAGAGAATACCATGAGATGATTTCTAGGAACAACACAAACACCACGAACACCCAGGACTAGATCTCACGTGAGAAGTACATTACATTTTAATTGTGTAGCCACTGTCATGATTTTCCAAAATCATGGCAGAAGGCGGGAAGCTCATTTTGAATTGCTTTTGAACGCCACAGTTCTCAGAGAATTTTGAGCAGTGGATCTATGAGATTTGAATTCAACCACCAGTGCTCAAACTGGATAGTTCCAAACAAAGAGATACTGCTAAAAACACCAGCCCCAAGGCTTTGCTCACACAGCTTTATTCTTCTGCACTGCTCAATCCAAGCCAACCCCCTAACTGTTATCAGCAACTCTCACAAGGTTCTGCTGTTTTACCAAACCACCCTTTAGACTCTTCTTCTCCAGCATCAAGCAGTATCACAGAGCCACATTTGGGGATCAGCTCTGCACCACACACTGCAGCAACACCACCACGAGAGCTCCTGGATGCCACACAAAAACCAACCCCACCTCCCCCAGCTACTGTTGCACAGAACTTTGAAGGAACAGGAGCCACTGTGACTCTGTCACGGTTATCAGGTACTTGCTGGATGCTGATAACGTGGTCTGCACTCAGTGAGAGGTGGAGCTCTACACGCCTGCGTGGCTGAGCACAGCCACAGGACTGCTGCAAAGCACACCAAGGGAGAGCTGCTCCAGAGCCAGCCCAGCTTAACCCTTCCTTGCCTCTGCTGACACCAACCACATCTGTCTCAGACAGAACTTTTTCTCTTCCAGGCAAACGGGTTTTTTTTCCTCCGTGACAAAACAGGAGGCAGCTCCTCTGATGGGAACAACATTCAGGTGACTGCTGACATGGAACCCACTTGGTGGCACGTTGGATGCAAGGAACTGTCCCTTTGGGAACAAAACCACTACTAGTGCCAATCTGTGAAGCAAAGTGGACAACAAATATTTCCAGAACTTACCCCAGATTCAGGTGTAGCCCTGTTTAGAGCAGATTTGTGCTCATTCATGACCCCTCTCCTGTCTTCTCTCCTGTGGCTGAAACTCGTCACCCTCACACACCCTGTGACAGCCACCCAGAGCCACCACCACACTCCTGCTGTGCCCTGAGGCCACTTGTCACCCCCTCACACACAGCAAACCTCTTCCACCCCCCAGCACCACAGGAGATCACTGCCTGGCCTCCAAAGAGGGCAGAGCTTGCCTGTGCAGGCAGCATGTCCATGGCAGGTTGGGTGGCCAAGGACATTTGCACCCGTAAGCTCACAGGGGAGAGGACACGGGGCCAGCTCTGAAGTCCAACGATGTCCATAGGATGCTTTCACTTTGCCTTAATAGGTTTGGGGTCAGCTGTTAGACAAACAGATCAATAATTGCATCAGTAATTAGAGGTGCCAAGCAAGGGTGGACCTGCACCACTAGAGGTACCAGAAGCCTGTTCCAAAGAGCACAGTGACCCTTCATTGCCCTGGGAATCCCATGGCAGATGTGCATCCACAATACCCCAGCAGATAGCATTTTACTGTGCTTCAGAAGGCCAGAAAGATGAAATCAAGTCACCCAAGGTGACTCAGTAGGTGACCAGCAGTGTCAGGCGAATGCAGCCGCATCCTCTCTTCTGTTTGCCCGAGCAGCTCCAGACACACCAGTCCCCATCCCAGGAGCAAGCACAGGATGAAACATGCCTGTGTGCTTCTGCATCAGAAGGCAGCCAGAAACCCTCTCTTATTACTTCGCCTTGTTTTACTCAGTGCCCTTTGTAGTATTTCTCAGAAGATTTAAAACAAAAAATGTTCACTGAACGTCCTTCCTCCACTGGCTCTTCTGCATTTAATGAACAAGGGTTTACCTATTTGTATTTCAAATGGAATTTGAAATGAACACGACTGTATTTAATTCCTTGATATTACACTGGCAACATCAAGGGACATCAGCACAGATGCTAGAGAAGGTTTGCTAGCAGGTCTGAGGGGGCTGGTGGAGCTCGTGAAGCCTCCACCAGCCACCCGGGGTTCTGCTCAACGCAGAAAGTGGGTGTGGAGATGGGGATGCTGGGAGGAGGGCATGGAGATGGGACACCGAGTTGTAATTTTTCCCTAGCAGCATTTTAATCTGTTTTATTTGTTCAAAATGGTACCTTAAACTCACCACTGTGTCCTTGGTTTGCTAATCAAGAAGGATTCTGCACATGGATATACCCTGTGTGCTGTCTGTAGATACATGCTGTCTATCCTCCAAAGCCACGTGAGCTAAACTGCCCCCCTCCCTCCTATGGGACAGGGCCAGACACATCCTGGCCTTCCCAAGGAGCATCATGACACTGGGTTTTCAAAAAATATTGTTCCCTTTCCGCAGGAAAGAACCAAATCAGACACAGAAGCAAATGAGGTAGCCCACATGCAGTCATCCCTCAGGACACAGTACTGCCAGGCTCCAGCAGCAGGATCAACCTGGCTGAGTCAATTCTTGCAGCTTAACTGACTGTTTTTATTTGTTCTCTTACCATATCCCAACTGCAGCAGGCAGTGGCCAGCTGCCCATGCCAACACCACTGGCAAACACTCATCAGAGCTCCAGTTACTGCCAGGGGTGGCAAAGGGCTGTTGAATCTAATACTGGCAAAAACTGGGGCATGCAAACCTGAGCTCTGTCATGCCCCTGAATGCCCTAGATGGGGATTTCATCTTTCTTTATATACAGGGTTTTGGAAGTGTGTCTATCAGCTAATGACAAAGCAGGTTCCATCCTGCTCAATCTTTAACAGGTTTTAAAGATAATTTGCACCACCCAAGCTGGCCAAAGAGGCCAGGCAGTATCCCTCAAGTGCATCCACCACCAAGGACCACAGCACAGGCAGGAAGACAGGGTACTCCCTTCTCCTCTCCTCTCCAAATGAGTTTGGAAGAGGAACAAAGATCTCCTTAGAGCAAAAAAAAAAAAACAGGCCCAAGAGTCACCACAGCAACCAAAAGGTTGCCTGGGTATTTTAATTCCCATGTTCTTACAGCACTTGGAAGTTGATAAAGTGGTCTTGTAAGATGGTGATACTGTCACACTCGCCTGGCAGAAGAGCTCCATGTATTTTATACATCCTAACAGACACCTGAAAGTATCTATCTTCATTCACATACACAAATAAAACATACCAGAAATTGAAAAAGAAAATATGTGTTGCCTCTTTCGTGTAGAGTTTTTTTCATCTAAGAGTCCTATTTTCTTAAGACTAGAAAGCAGAACCATACCTACAAGCTATAGGGTTAGAGGAAGCACTAAAAAAATACCCAACCAGTAAAAAACCCACATCCATGAAATAACGAATGTTTGTGTGCTCAGATACTAAACGTTACTGGTGACCAGAGTTCCCCATCCCCGTCCTTCCCCAGGTCCCCTGTAGAGAGCACAGAGCAGGCAGCAGTCACACAGAGGGGGGATGTCCTTCCCCCTCCACTCAGCAGATACAACGTCCACTGAGGACAAGCTAATGAGCACTGCAAGCACCACTCCTCGCCCTTCGCTCTCACGGCCTCCAGTAAACTTTGCAAACCACCCCCAGGAATTCAAATGGCTTTGATGCTTGCACTCGTTTGCTGTAATTAGAGAAAATACTCGCTCCCTCCAAAAATTGCTGCAGATCACAATCTGTGAACTGAGAAACACGGTCAAAAAGAAAATGCGTGATGTGGTTTGAAAACAAACCCCAGCTCGACCAAGTCCCTTTGCCAGAAACCTTTCTCTCTCCCACCAGCTTGACTAAAGGCTCTTCACACCTTGAAAGATTGTGATGGAAGCGAGAAAAATAGGCTCTGTACCCGAGGAAATCTGTTAGACGACAATGTGTGATCTCTAGGCAGGGAGGGTTTTTGTCTTCAAGGCAGCTTCCTGCCTTCTGGCCCAAACTCGCTGTGAGCGTCAGGGAGTCGCTGCAAAGCCAACCTGTGCCCACAGGCAGGTCATGAGCCATCAGCAGGGGAACTTTTTTTTTGCTGAACAGCCAGCAGCCTGTCTGCAGAGCCCAGGGGCCAGCCCGAGCCCCCGGCTCCAAGCCCTGCTCTGCCTGTCCCAGGCACTGAGCTCCCCCGGCTGTACCAACCCCCAGGGGGAGGGAGCAGCTGGGGAGAGCCGGGCAGGCCAGAGGACATGCCCCAGCTCCTCTTTGGTGGGTCGCTGAATGGTGACAAGCATATCAAGGGCTAATCCTGGTTGGTTAGACAAGGAGCTGAGGGGATGCTCTCACTGTCTAACCTGGAGAAGTCATTGTTGGAGCACAGGGAGCTGCCCCAGGGGCCCTGGTCCAGAACCTTTCCTTCTCCAGCCCTGGAAACCTACTTCAGAAGAAGTTCCTTTGCCATCTGCAATGCCAAAACTTTCCTTGAAAGTGCTGAACCCTCCACGTTGACTTTAGACCTGCAGTTGGGCCACGCCTCGGACTTCCATCCTGAGCCAGAAGCACCCACAGACCCCTCACAGATGTCACAACACACATGTGGCTGCATCCTGAGCAGCACCTGCAGCAAAGCCTGCAATACTACCATTCTAGAAAAGAAACAGGAAAAAAAACCAGAAAGAGCAGCAACAAGTACCCTCAGCCTCCCCACCCCTCCCAACACCTGTAACAGGCAGCTCCAGCCCAGCCAGCACTAGCTACCAAGGAACACTGCACCTCAGGCAAAATAAACCAAACTTCAGAGATCACACCAAAGACAGACTTGACTGGGAAACCGAGTTCAACCCACTCCTCCCAGAACACACATCTGAAGGACCACATCTGGTTCCCAGTGGAGGACAAGCAAGTTCATGGTGCCAAGTGAAGGCA
>NW_008591442.1:88346-97058 GCF_000691845.1 Merops nubicus | reverse complement strand
GAGAAGGTAAAGAGGCTCAAGTGATTATGCAAATCAAAGTGAATTTGAAATTTCAGCCTAACCTGCTGGGAAGAAACCCACAAACTAGGGCAATTAGAAGAAGCAATTATTACTGGATATAAATAAGAGAGATAATTTCTTTTCTCATTGAAGCTGTAAGGGCTTTGGGACCTCAGCTAAGGAACCAGAGAAGTTTCCAGTACCACGGGGGTGGCTATTTCTCCTCCTCTGCAGTAATGGCATGTGCCTTACTCCCACAAGTAAAGACAAACCAGCCCATCTCTTTTCACCCTGGGGCAGAGTTTTACCTTTCTGGCCCCCAAAGACCCAGTTGAGATGTTCAGCATATGCTGCTGCTGCTGCCAGGCCAAATGAATGGGAGGAATAAAAGCCCCCTTTTTGGCACCATCTAAGATCCAGGAAAATGGACTGGATAGGGAATTTAAGATGACTGAAGGTTTCATGCAGTCCCTTGTGAGAAATTATGACCTATTTCCTTCCTTTGATTGTATATCCTTCCTGAGCTGACTTTTGGATCATTTGATATTAAAAATGCATTGCCCTATAAACAGGCAGGGTAAAGAAACATCCCTTGCACTTTAAATCACTCTGCTCGAGATTACATTCAAGCCTCATTACTCTAAAGAGACCTGGGATCCTCTTCCAAATGACTGAATTGGGGCAGACAATTCTGACAAGATCCTCGAAGTATTCAAGTCCATCCAGGCAGCAACGTCTGGCTTTTGTTTGAAAGAAGAGACTTCTTGTTCTGAGCAATGCTACAAAAGCAATGTCATGTCATGTTTACTACTTCCCCTCTATTGACTTCTGCAGCTGGTGAATTTTTTATGATCGAAATTACAAATATTTAGCCTGCTGATGGCAGGATGAGCCAAGTATTCCCAAGGCTCACACACACCAGCCTCTTTTGTTTCCTGGTTTCAGCTGCCCATGTTAGATCTGCTTCTATCCTTGCATCTGCTGGCACAAAGATGGGAAGACTGCACATAATCCATCCATCCTAGGGCACGGGCAGCTACGCCACAGCCAGCCTGCCCGAGGGGGGTCCTTCCCCTCTTTGCAGGCTCCACAGCACTAGCTGCTGCTAGTCACACGTGTCCCTGGACTCCTCTGGTGTAAAACACCCCGTGTGCAAGGGGTTGATTTCAGTGCAAGTAAATGTCCTAAAATAAGAACTCTTAGAATTCTGTCAGGAATGTGTTCTTCTTGCCCCCCCTAATATGTGCACCATGCACTGCATCAGACAAGTTGAGCAACTCTACTGCTTTTTAATTTCTCCACAACAGCTGCTGTTTAGCACTAACTGAAACATTTTTTTTGTCTGGATGAAAGTCTGTGATTTGCGTTGTGGGGAGAGCCCCCGCACTGGCACAACGGCCACGGCTGCACTGGGCTCTGGAAACAGCACCACAAAGTGAATTAGCATCTCTGGAGCAGCTCTAATCACTCAGCCCCAGCAGCAGAAGGTAGCAGAAGGCAGCTAAGGCCCAGTGAGGACAGCATTGATGTGTACCTGAGCAGCCACCCAGGCTGAAGCTCGTGACAGTGCATCTTCATTATCAATGGCACCCAATTTGGACAAATCCATGTTAGATGGATCTCCAGCATTCAGCTGCAACCCTTGGGGCTGGAGCGCAGGATGGAGGAGGAGAGTCTGAGGGAGATGTCTGTTCAAGAGGAGGCTGAGGGGGATCTTCATGCTGTCTTCAACCACCAAGCAGCAGGCTGTGGAGCAGCTGGAGCCAGGCTCCAGAGGAGCAGACCACAGGGACACGCAGGCTGCAGCAGGAGACACAGCAGCATCCCAACAACTCTCACCACATCAGCAACCCAGTGCTGGGAGCCTGAGGAACTGGCACCCTTGGATGTATCCAAAACTCAGCAGGGTACGGCCACGTGCAACCTGATCTCACCATAAGGCTGGCCCTCTCTGAGGAGCAGGCTGGAGCAAAGGACCTCCAGCAGCCCTTCCCAACCGCCAGTACTCAATGATTAAATCATGTTCCAGCTCGACTTCAGCCATCCCTGAAACACCTAGCTTTATTATTGGGTAAAGCAGCACTCTGACATGGCAAAGCAGGGGTTTCAGACTATAGGAAATAGCAGTTGCCCTTAATGATTCCAAAAATAACCATGTGTATCTAAATACAAACACTTTATAAATGTAAATAAACACATTAGCTACAAATCAAATCACAACATATTATGCTAGCTCAATAATACCATAATGTATTATATATGCACCTTCCTCTGATAGTTTTTTTGTATTTCATAAAACTACCCTTCAAAATTCCCCATTTAAATTCTGACATTTTCTACCTCTACACCCTTTTGTTTCCAAACTGTTTCTCCATGGAAATTAGCTTGGAATTGACCCATTTTTCTAACCATTTCAAGTTACAAAAAAAAAAATGTTTTGGTTTTAATCAAACAAGGTTTTGACAAAATATTTTTTCAGCTCTGCATGTAACACCTTCCCTGATCCTGTGAGCAACAGAAGGAGGAAAACACTCTGGACTTTGACAGCAACCAGTTTGTCACTGCAAGGGATACACAGGCATAGCCACAGGGTGTGTTTGGCCCTAAGGTGTGGGGTAAGTCCAGGTTGAGCAATTGCTACCCCAGTACGTGGAGACCTTCATGGAGACAGTTACAGGTCCCAGCCGTGCTGCTCCTGCCTCCTCCTCCCTGGCAGACACCAGAGCCACCCCCAGCTCCTGTGAAGCTCCCCAGGGGCTGAGCAGAGCCCAGGGACACTGGACTCGCTCATAAAAGATTTATCTACTCCATTTCCCTGCCAACAGCTAGGCGACATTATTGTACAAGCTGTACTGAATTATAACACAATAGTGGAAAATGCACCGTGTCAGACCTGAAGCTGGTATAAATCTGCACGTTGGAAGCCAAACCACTCTGCTGCTTTACACTAACGAGGCATTTCCCCCTGTATTTTTAATCCTAGTATCCCACTATTTTCCAAATGATCTAAGAGACAAATTCCCAGTTACGGATGCAGCCTCCTACAAGTTCCAATTTGGAAAACAGTGACATGTCAACAGAGATCTCCTCTCCCAGCCGTTTGCCACACATAATCCCTTCACCTGCTTCCATTTTGTTTGGCTTTTTTAAGGATTGAGTGACTGAGAAAAATCACAGTGTTTAAATCACTGCACACAAATAAATCACCGGGCTGTCTGCTCTTTCCCAACTCATTATATACAAATGTCATTTTTTAAGGAGGAAATCTCATCAGCCCAAGGATTCAGTGAATCAGAAACCAATTATAACTTCAAATAGTAGGAACTGCCCCAATGTTTGTTTCTTCCAAAGCCAGCACTTGGCAGCCAGCACTAGAGATCGCTGCTCTCTGGGGCTATGTGACACCTATGACACTATGTGAGGCTGAGATTCAACACTGGATACAACTGAAATCAAGATGGGGAGATATGTTACCCGGGCTAGGCTGGCACTGCCAGCCAAACCTCCTGGCTCTCCAGGCTGAAACTGCAAAGTCTCACCTTCCTCTGGAAGTGAAGATGGGCTGCAAATCCACACAGAGCTGCTAGATACATCCACAACAAAACTGATCATCTCAGAAAAGAGGTTCACATGGTGAGCAACAGGCTCAAAACCGTGAGGTGTCTAAATGAACCAGTGGATAGAAAATTATTTTATACACAGATAGACACATCTCTATCTACAGGCATCTATACACACATGTATATAAGCACCATTCACACATCACATCTCCCTACAGAGGCTCACAAAGGATCTCTCCATCCTTCTGCCTCCTCACTGTGCCCTCCCCCCAGCTCCATCCTCCCTTTTCTGTTTGCCATCTGGTACCCATCAAAGGCAGTTAGACCCATGACACATGTGTGCTTACCAAATCCTCTAAACCTAACTAGAGCCCTGTTTTGTTTCTTCCCCATCAGAAGCCACAAGGAACCCTGATTCGGTACATCTGGACCTTCTAATAGGGTAACAGGCTGGCTGTGCCAACTCTGCTTTCTGTCTGACTCCATCTTAATCATTCACAAATCACAAAAGAATTGGGAGGGGAACAGAGCCAGCACAGCAGCACCACAAGGATGGCAGCCGAGGACAAAACAGTGGCCACAGCTATGGTCTGGATGAGCACTGGCACACAGCAAACCAACACATCTCTTTCTTATTCCTATACCTGTCCCAGTGCTCTGATGTATTGGTCTCTTGTCAGATACTGGTCTCACCAGCAAAGCTCCCAGCTCTGCAATTTGCCCTGGAAACACAGCCTGATATTCCCAATGTGAAGGTGCCACAGCAACAGCAAATTCCATCTGGCTGCAGGGGCCTGGTTTTGGATGAGACACCACGTTCCCAGGGAAATGTAAGGAAATGAAACGGCTCCTCCCAGCTTTAATCAGAATATCCATTTAGTGCAGTGCTGGTAATGCCTGTGATTTTATTGCAAAGGTTTCCAAAACTACTTTTTTCTTTACTCCGGCTACTCATTTTTAAGCTACTCTTCCAGGAATTGTGTGGTTAGGAATTCTCAGCTTCATTTTGAAATATCAGAGGACCTGAAAATATGACCCAGTGACAGATTTAAAGCCCTCTCCTTCCTTCCCATTTTGATGGCTGTTAAAGTGGTATCCCAGCTCTACGTGGGGGTCTGACTGCCGAGTTTTACCTTACGGAGCCACTGTGCAAGTCAACGGGCTGACAGCACACATCACACCCAGCCATGCCCCAGCCCACAAGAGAGACCTCCTGCTGCCCGGTGTAAGCTCAGCGTGGTGACAACCATGAACAAACACAGGGTAAGGAGCAGGTTTGTCGTTTCAGGTTTGTCAGGTTTATCTTTTCTCCATTTGCCACCTCCAGCCCCCAAGCTCCAAGCACAGGGCACGCTCCGACCCTGCGTGTACAACACAAACTAATCCCGTGTATCCCTCTCAAACAACACAGTCTAATCCAGCCTTTACATAAACACGGATCTCTCCCTCTTTCTTCTCATCCCCAGACCAATGCAAAAGGCCGAATTCAAATATTAGAAGACAACCCCCGAGCTGCTGCTTCCCACAGGCAGGTGCTCAGCCTCCCACTCCTCGGCTGTCCTCACACCTAAAATGTCCACGTCCCCCTCCACAGACACACACACGTGGAAGGATGGGTGGTTTGGATGTTTGACCAAAATAGGCCACTAAAGACAAGACATTAATCTGTCTGAGAAAAAAGAGGAGGGAAAAAAAAAAATGGCTCAACAAAACAGAGCAGGGGGTGTCTTGACTTCACGCCAGGAGCTCGAAGACTTATATTTATTTATGCTTTTCATGGGAAAGCCATTCAGAGGCAGTAATCCATGACATCTGGCAAAAGAGCAGGGAAGGACCTTCACTGCAAGTTGACTGATATTTTATACAAGAAGGGGGAGAAAAAGCTCTAATTGTTGGTCCTGCAGGCAACTGAAGCGGACAGGAGACCTTGGCAGACTCTGAATGCACGTTTACGGCCAGGCCATTGGACTGTCCCCACCCCAGCACAGAAAACCTCCCTGGCCACGCAGAGAGCAGGCAGCTCCACGGGCTGATTGCAGAGACATGACAGAAAGCCACACTTGAGGTGGTCGGAGAAGAAAGCTGCACAATAGGGATAATCAGTCCATCTGAACTCTTGACTGGAGGGATTTGAGCGCCTGCAATTCCCCAGCTAGGGGAGAGCCTTCGAAGCAGCCCAGCTTTGCCTCAGCAGCAAAAGCAGAGCTTTTCACTGACCCATCTCTCCCAGCCTCCACGTGAGACCCTAGTTTCTGATAGGAGGCAAATCAACCCAAGGCATTTCTTTTTCAAACAACAGGAGGACTCAAAGCGGTGTGCAGCTCCACGAGGCCAAATACACATCAACTCAAAGTCTGAAATTAATATGGAAAGTGATTCATAACAGGAGGAGACAAAACAAGCCTATTCATGCTACTCCGTGTCAAGCCATCTCCTAGCTATTTTGGATCCAAATCCTCTCTCCTTTTCCAAAACCACAAAGAAAAGCAAACAGATGTCAGCCATTGCAGAGTTGCAAAGAAATGAACTGAACAGCTCATAATGCCAGTGTTTAATTTCAGAGCTTTCCACCTGGGATACGAAGGCATTTCTGCAAGGCCAGCCGAGGGGGTCAGGGCTGCTGTGGGCCTGGGGAGCGAGCCAAGGCCACGTCCCACTGCTCTGGGACCAGGCACAGTCCCACGCCCAAGCTCCAAGGGCTCCATCCCATTATACCCTGCAGAGACATTATGGGAAGGGAACAGACACCCTGTCAACAGGCAATCTAGAAAAATACGGGCGCTTCAGAGCTGAGGAATAATTTCAAAATGATTCTATGATCAAGCCTGTCCTTGGTACTCAGCTCATTTTTTTGATTCTCTGAAAAGCACGTCCAGGGCTCAACCTTGAAACTCCATTTTCAAAAGCTGCTTTGAAGCACGACAGCTCCGGCACCACCGAAAGTCAAGGAGTGAGACATAATCCTAATTGCTCTACAAAATGTTACCCATATGCAATTAGCATTATTGTGTAATACTTCTGATTTTAGTTCTTTTAAATACGCTGGGTGTAGACATCATAGCACTGAAGCCCGTCGCTCCCTTAGGTGCTTTATAAGTGGTACTCATTTCTGAAAAGCAAATATAAATATTGACAGTGTTCAAAACCTCTTTGTTTATACACAAAAGGATTCTCTGGTAGAGCTCTCGTCTTGTCTCATGTCTTTCATGGCAAATTTTGTGCCACTAAGGGTCAGCCTGGGAGACAATCCCTTCAATGCAGTGTGTCCTGTGGCCATGGGGACTCGGTGAATTTGTTTTCTGGTGTGACTGCTTCTAGAACAGATGTGAATGGCAACGTAAACCCAAAATTTGACTCAGGCTCTGGATTTTCCTCCCCTGTGCAGCTCTTTGTCTGTGCATTAGTCAATGTGGCAGTGGAGAAGCTTCTTGCCAGGCAGTGAGGTTGCTGCCCACAGCTGGGGCAGCCACACAGGGCTGGGATGGGCCACGTGAAGTGGCCACATAAGGCTCCAGACAGTGGGAACAAGGGCTGGCTCCTGCCATCACAGCAGGTCCCAGAGGTTACAGATGTGCTTAACAGAAATGAGGGCTATGGAGCTGCATCAGGAGCTGCTACCCTAGCACTGATTCCAGCCATGAGCTACAGCTGAGCCCCCCAGCATCACCAGGCCACCTCCCTCAAGTGACCGATGACTGGATTTTTGGTTTTTTCCTACAC
Organism: Merops nubicus; assembly: GCF_000691845.1. Taxonomy (NCBI): domain Eukaryota; kingdom Metazoa; phylum Chordata; class Aves; order Coraciiformes; family Meropidae; genus Merops; species Merops nubicus. Next base: position 89,778 of record NW_008591442.1, on the reverse strand, counting down.
CAGAAGAATTAACCTATTGTTTGCCTCAAAAAGCATTCAGAAAAGTCAGGAGACTGAGGGAGACAGACTTGCAGCAGTCACTTCTTCATTAATGGCTATGGAGCCAAATGCCATTTTAAACTGTGTTTGCCATTCAAGTCTTCTCCTTCTTAATTAATTTTAATTTTATATTCCTCTGTATTACTCAAATGACAAGGATTACCTCATTTTTTTTTTTTAAATATAAACACAAGACAGGCATTTCCCACATAACCCTCCCTCGCCTAACTTGAGTTTCTAACTTACAAGTACAAAATATAACCTTACATTAGAATTTGCATAAAAATAAACAGACCTGCAGCAGGACATTAAATTTTAAATTTGCACGCTAGAGTGGCCAAAGAATATTAGTCTATCTGAGAAGTTCGTGGCTGTAAACTTGAGAGCTAGCAGAGGTAATGAGAGGAGAATTTGTACACTTCAGTGAAACCAAGCTGATTAAAAGGCTTTGATGCAGTTGTTACAGAGCAAGGACTCGCATTAAACATCCTGATAGCAGGGTTGCTACACCACCAGACCAGTGTACCACCTAATCCTGCATTGTGTGGCCAGGGCCAGGCAGTGCCAGCAGTCTAAAAAATATTTAAAAAACTAAATTAAAAAATCACTGCTAATAAAGCTCTACAGCAAAGCTGCTGGCTGGGAAAGCTCAACGTGAAACCACTGGTAAAAATTTCTTCTAATTTCCAGCTTCTGCCCCTCAAATGGGAAGACAGACAGGCAGGGCTATCTTATCACTGGGCACTGCTGCCTTCTCCTTATTAGATTAAATACCTCGTTTGTAATTGTGGCTTTGCTGAGTAGCACGTGTCCCTGCTGGAGCCGTGCGTCACCATGAATAATTCGGGGGCTGCTGGTGAGAAGGGACAGAGCAATTGCAGGAGGCAGATGAACACACAGGACAGGGCTCCTCAGCTGCTCAGCCCTGGAGCCACAGGCACTGTCAGGGCTGGAGAATCTCTTAATCAAATACCACACAAAAACCTCCCCCTCGGACCCCACAAGACAGTAAATGGGGCCCATTACAATTCCTGTTCTGTCCTTTCCAGGGTCAAAACCAACTGCAGAGCGTCATTGGAGAGCCTCCATCTCCTCCCAGCCACCCACCAGGCTGGAAGGAAACCAAAGCAAGGGCAGAGGCTGAGCAGATTACACACATCGTATCTCAGCCCTTAACATTATCACTTGGGATCTCCCAGGGGCAGCTGAGCCCCGACAGCCACGGGAACGGGACGTGACTACGGCCTTAAAAGGGGCTCCTACCCAAAGGGTTTCTGTCTGGATTTCAAGGAGCTCATAGAATCACTCTGGTTGGCAAGGACCTCTAGGATCATCAGGTCCAACCTTCACCCCAACATCTCCCTAACCACTAGACCACAGCCTCAAGTGCTGC
>NW_008591442.1:84138-88315 GCF_000691845.1 Merops nubicus | reverse complement strand
CCCCGCGGGGGTGCCCCCCCCCCCCCCCCCCCCCCCCAGCCAGTTCCAGAGCCTCACCACTCTCTCAGGGAAGAACTTCTTCCTAATATCCAGTGGAAACCTCTCCTGGCAAAACTTGAGGCCATTTCCTCTCATTCTATCATCAGTAATTTTGAAGAAGAGACTGATACCAGCCTCATTCCAACCTCCTTTTAGGTAGCTGTAGAGAGCAATGAGGTCACCTCTCAGTCTCCTCTTCTCCAGACTAAACCACCCCAGTTCCCTCAGCTGGCCCTCGTAAGGCATGTTTTCCAGCCCTCTCACCAGCCTCGTTGCCCTTCTCTGGACCCACTCCAGCACCTCCATGTCCTTCTTATCCCGTGGTGCCCAGAACTGGACACAGTGCTCAAGGTGTGGTCTCACCAGTGCTGAGTCCAGGGGCACCATCACCTCCCTGCTCCTGCTGCTCACACAGTTCCTCATCCAGGCCAGGATGCCATTGGCCTTCTTGGCCACCTGGGCACACTGCTGGCTCACGTTCAGTCGGCTGTCCACCAACACCCCCAGGTCCTTTTCCACCAGGCATCTTTCCAGCCAATGCCCTTTCCTCCAGCTTCCACCCCCTCCCTTGCCTGCCTCCATCTGAACACTGCTCGCTGCTCATCCCTCCTCACCCTGATCCCAAGGGCTGAGCCACCATTCCCCCCAGACAGGCTTTGCTCTCAGCAGCCTGGTTTCTGCTGCCAGGCTCTCTTAGCCCATTCTCCTCTGTCAGACACACGTCATCCTTCTACCAGCTCCCTACTTCCTGTTGGCCTTCTAGAACTTTGTCAGCTCTACTGCACATTCCAGACGTTCATTAACCTGTCTTGGCCACAAAGAAATCAAAGCTTTAACCATCCTCTCGTTCCCTGCCTGTTATACCTCAAAGGACAAATTTTTTTAACCTGAAGTGTTTTCTAGTCCCCAGCCCAGTAAACCATATAGCCTGCAGATCACTGGAGTAATATTAAAGGTGTCTTTTCAATCCAGCAGAAAGATGAAAAACAAACACCCTGAAACGGGGATGAACTGTCTCATCCACCACAGCTGAATTTGTCAGTACTTGGCCTCATCTGCTCTCTGGGGAGCTCCTGAGATGCACCTGGAAGCTCAGCACAAAGGACCTTATTCTCTGCACCAGTCCTCAGCCAGCAGACAGCAGCAAGTCCATTCACCATCATTTTAGGAAAACTGCCCTCATGGTGTAGCCACATTATCTCTGTTGGAAACAAAGGCTCCAAAAGTCTGAACCACAGCCCTGAGCTGTGGGAGCCAACACCAGGGGTGCTGGGTTGACAAGCATCTGTCACTTAGCAGACAACAGGTACTGAGCCTCAGATGCAAAAACAGCTTCTGGAGAGTCTGAGGAGCCAAGAGCTTGCCCATCCGGGGACAAGGACGAGTGCCAACCCCCTCCTCACATGGCCACTCTCCTGCAGAAGGTGTCTCTGAGCAGTGCAGCCTGATCAGAAAGCATGTTGATTTAAGTGAGAGGTAACAGGTCAAACCAAAAGCCAGAGCAGGAGAAACCTGGTGTCTTAACAACACTCCCTCGCCTGTACACCAACAGCTTCTCTATTCTGACAATTCCTCAACAAATCAGAAACAGCCCTTGGGCTCCTCCAGATTCGAGCATCAGCCTGACAGCCCCACCCCACCACAGAACTGGTGTGATGCCTGTGTACGTGTTTTTCCCTCGAGTCCTTAAGAGGTCACACTTAAAGAAGAGTACATTGCCAGGACCAGTCACCTAGAGAGCTGTTCGATGAGCCAGCTGCTGGGGCCACAGAACTCAGTACAGATCACTCAGGGTATCCCCCCGTTGAAGGTCACCTTCAGGCTCATCAATAACAACACACAATATTAACAAAAAAAAAAATCACTGAGAGGGTAATTTTCTCATTAAGAAATAACTCCTCTAAAATAATATCCAAAGAGTGTCTTTAAAGACAACCCCTTCAGATAGACCTCATATATAAATTAAAGACAAGTCCTCATTCAAAATATTCACAGAAATATTTTCATGGTTTCTTTTTTCCCTTTTGAAAGAGGAGCCTCTGTCACTTTTACACATGAAGCCCCACACATCCCTCTGAACCACTGAGCAACTCAATGGCAGCATTTGTGCTAATGGTGATTTTCAATCAGCTCGACCCTTGGCATCTCTGCACAGTTCCTAGGAGATCTCTAAAGGGTAATAAAGAAGATGGAGCCTGTGGCCAGCAAACTGAAATTCAGAACATACACCTTGAGAAAAACAACAAGGGTTCTGAAACTAAAGACACCTCAGTGAAGCTAAAGGTGAAAAACACCATGCAATTAAGGCACTTATGACTCAAGTGCTCTGGGTTCAGCTTCTAGCACTGACTTGTTACTAATCCTCATCCTGTGACCTTCACCACGCTCTGAAGTCTCCAAAGAGACTTCTGCATGTAAGGACTGGACACCCAAGCTAGGCTTACACTCTTAAGTACCTTTGAATACCCAAGTCTAAAACCCTTCAGTGCTCCAGGTACACCTCAAGGAACCAGAGGCATTAGTATCCCTCCTTCCTTCCCATCTGATTTGAGCGGTAATAGTTTTAAGGTGCTGACCACCCTTCTGTGCATGCAAGCCTCTGAGCTTGCTTTACTGCAGCAGATCTGTATTTTTAAATCCCCTCTGCTGACACGTATCTGAAGGAGAGCACTGTGCCAGCACAAAAGTACTCGAGTGGATCTGATCGCTGTCATCACCACGTTCAACTTCAGTGACACGTTAAACGTCTAGAACTGAACAGTAAAGAGTTCTGGACTAAAGCTGAAATCCTGGCACAGGGTGAAGCACAGGGAAAAGCTTATTTTCCTCTTGTCTTTTATCTTCAGTATGATCTTCCAAAAGTGTGGGCAGAAGGAGGGCAAAGAAGCTGCTCAGCCATGACATGACTCATCCAACCAACACCACCACACAGCAGAGAAAACCCATGCTTGTGTGCACAGCCACTGATGAAAGGTACACTGAACAGAAGCTATTACTTCCAAATTTCCCACCCTTTTATTCCCATGCTGACGAATATTAACTCAGAATCATTCGGGATCATTCTGTAGGCAACCAAAGAATGTGTGGGCACAAGAGCTGTGTTCAGAAGATTGGTTCAGTTCACCTAGACTATGGCACCAACACACATGCATAGCAGAAGATGCCAAACGCCAGAACTCATCACCAGCCTTCAGTTCTTGTGCCACTACTCCAGTTTTTTACATGCCTGGGGGTCAGGAGGGAGCTGGGAGTACCTGCACACCGAAGGCTGCTCAGCATTCCTGTGCTGCAAAGTACAGCAAGCACCAGGCTGGAGGAACACAGTGGGTGAGGTGTGATTGTAACCTGTAGGTCACAAGTTTGATTCCATGGTTCAAGCCATAGCAGCTCGTTTTGCAGAGCCCCAGAGTCCCACCTCTGCCCCAGGGAGGGTCAGCCTTCTGCAGGTTGAAGGACAGCAACTACCACCTGTGGCACTTGCTCATGACATGCAGCAGCCACTTCCCACTCGCCCAGGACTAGCAGGAGACTCCTGCACCACCACAAGTGCCCATCTGTCTTAGAAAGCAGGAGAGAAGTTGTGTCCCACTGCACCAGCACAGTGCCAGGGAAGCTCCAGAGCAATTTCAAATACCATCAGCTAAACCATTAGCAGGTGAAGGCTGGTGCCAGACAGCTCCACACTGGAATCAGCCATCCTGCATCACTCCACACTAGAGGACCCAGTCTACTCGTGGCCATCGGCTACCACAGAATCATGCCCCAAATCCTACCACTGCACAGCCCTGTAAACCACCTCCCACGTGCTGAGCACTCTGCTTGTGCACATTTCCACATATGAAGCACGTAGGGAGCACGCACAGGACCTGGGTGGTTCTGGCACTCCACATCTTAACCATTTTTAATTTAATTTGAGTCTCCAGCGTGGAGGTTGCTCAGAAAGGGGCAAAGGGAAGAGCTCACCATTGCCATGGACAGTCACAGCCCGCCCAGGAGGGAAGCTCTGCATCCTGCTCTGGGTCTGCAGGAGATGCAGCAGCAAAGAGAGCCCTGTGTGTGAGGAGACTGAGCAGCAGCAGGTCACCCTGCCCACCCTGCTCCCTGCCTGCTCCGGGCAGCTGCTATTTACACTGCAGCA
>NW_008591442.1:56105-84116 GCF_000691845.1 Merops nubicus | reverse complement strand
CTTCAGAAGCCTCTTGGCACAAGCTCTCATCTATATTTAAATTCATGCTTAGGAAGGGCCAATCTGCTCCGATGCTGGTGTTTCTTGAGCTGTTTGTTTTGATTGTCCTTTTTGGCCCAAGTGCAGCCAAGGCTTCAATCCCAGCACAGATGTGCAGGGCACGCAGCAGTCAGTGATTTCCATACATGGCTTTCTTGAAAACATCATGAAGAAAAGCTGTCGGTCCTGAATGCATATTATCTTTAATTAATCCCATAAAAAAAATTAAAAGGATGGTTGCTTGGTAGCATTGCAAGAACCATTTTGTAATTAATATGACCATCATCTCCATATGGTAATTAGCAAACATTTATATTACCATTCAAAGGACTGTGTTCATTAAATAACCTCACTTTTTTTCTATCAGCCAACAGAACCAGTAAAACCAATTTAGTCGAAGCCTTCAACTTCCACAAATACTGCAAACAAATACATTCAAAACTAGTATTTTTTGTTGTGGTTGTTTTTTTTTTCCCTCCTCAGAGCCCCATTACCTGCACCCAGGATCACCCACTGGGAAGTCTCCTGCCTTTCCAAGGGAATGCTGCCTGGAATGCTGCCTCTTGTCCAGGCAGGGACCTGGTACAGAGTTCCCAGCTCTGCCACCACTAGGATGAGTGGTCTCTCACATCCATTTGTCCCCTCATCTATTAAAAGCAATGGTGACACCACCTCCTCTGTAAGGACCAAAGGGGAACATCTATAGAGAAAACAAACCTAAGATTTGACTAATAATGTTATTATAAATCTACCTTCTCCTCCTCAAAGCCAGATCATTCCACTTCAGGGAGCAATCTGTGGTCAGCAAATGTATTGATAGTTTCTCTGCTTTTATTAATCCAAGAGTTCCTACGCTGTTCTCTGCATGCTGCCATCACTCCTACTCCCCGGCATGACTCATCCTTTAACTGGTTTGCTAACAGAGGACCTGATGTAGCAGTCAACAAATCCAACAAAAACCCATTATCACCAAGCACTTGCTTTTCACAGAGGCAGGAGAACTTGAGGTAAGTGAATGAACAACACCATAACTGAAAACACAGGGGACAAATATGATTGAAACCCAAAAGCACACTTGCCCACACACTTCCCTACTCCTCCAACACTTCTTTTTTTTAAACCACATCTCCAAGAGTGGTGGAAAAAAAAATAATCAAACAGAGCACACCGTTGCATATTTTGAATTGTGCTAATAACAGTTATATTTTACAAACACACATTTCCTGCTCCTGATGAAAGTTGACAGCTTGGGGGAAAAGGCACAGGGGGAATGACACCAAACGACTCGTGCTAATCAGTGCTTTCATCAAAGAGTGTGACATGATGAAGTCTAATCCAAGGTAGCTTTCTCTTTTACTTGCAAGCTGTACATCAACCAAAAAAAAAAAAAGGGATTTACTAATTGGAAAGATGATATAAAAATGCTAATAAGGCTGTTAAGCTGACAGGGCTGGGAACATCTATATTTTATATACATGTACGTATGTGTCTCAGTTCTTGCTCTATAAATGATTTAACTAGGACTAACAAAAAATATGTAGAAATGAGAAAAATTATCTGGCTACCCTGACTGGGAGTTGCAGAAGAAATCAAAAGGTCCCCTTGAGCTCTCCCTGGAGCTCACCAAAGCCAAACACACAACTCTCCACCTTCCTGCCCATCTCAGCAATTTTATTCCCTCAGAAGCTCTGTGTGATTGCCCATTTTTCACTCCGTTTGGGCTCCCACTAAGTGCCTCGAGTGCATGAGGTTAAAGAAAGACACAGACAGGTTGATTATCTCGGGCAGTGGGATGTCTGACTGAGGTTGCTCTGACCAGTCCACAGACAGCGACCTGTACACCCCCAGCCTGTAAGTGCAGCTGTGCACCAGAGGGTTACCGTCGGAATTTAACCCAAAAGCAGCACACGGCTCATGCATAAACACCACACAAGACTTCAAAGCGTTTGCCTTTTTATTTTTCCTTCTCTGAGGCAGCCAAAAAGCACATAGGATTGAGCCTGACGATAGCAATGTGCTATAAACTTATCGTAAAAGCAGGATGGAGAAACCAGCTACCAGCTGTGAGGAATATTTACAACTGTAAATATTGTATCTCCACTGTAGAGCAAGTAAATCCTGTGTTATGGAAATGCCTGCTCTATCGATCAGCTCATCAGAAGGGAGAAAGAGAGAAGGTAATTTTGCAGTTTTCAGCAGTGCAGCATTTTGCAGATATTGAGAATATATTTTTGAGACCCTGACTTCTGCGAACAGCAACAGAAGGATGAACATGCTGAGGGATGACTGCCACAACTCCTATTCCAACACCTGCAAGGAATCCCTGCTCCCACTTTATGGGAAGAATGTAACTTAAAGAATCATAAAAATTGAATTTGTTTGTTTTCTTTTTTTCCACTTGATGGTATCTCTTGTGACACCAATGCAGGGCTATGTCCACATGAGGATTTTCAGTTGTGTTCCAGCCCAACACAGCCCAGCCCTGCCCTGTTGCACTGAACAGAGAATCCTCTCACACTCATCTGGAGCACCAAGTAAAGAGGGGAAATGGCAAAACAAGCCTCCTGTCTGGCAGTGCCCTCTGTTTAAAGATACAAAAGGAAAATTAATTTTCCTGTCTTTTCCTACAGTTAAAAAAAAAGCATTAACCTATGTATGGAGATTAATGCAAAGGCAACTGTCTTGTTTTAGTATGACCTATCCAGCTTTCAATAAGACTAAGAGAGATCGCAGTAATTAGGAGCTCGTCCAATAGCCCGAATTTTATGACTCTACACACCAACAGCGCCGGCGTTCCCAGCAGCACCTCTCAGCCACTGCAGCATAAATCCTCAGTGCTGCTCAAACACGGCGTAAGGGGAGCCTGTGTAAGATTCATTTAGCTTTAAACAGATCACCTTCTCTGGGAGGAGGGAGCAGACAAATGTCAATACTGTATTGTAGCCCGCTGACAGGAATGACACTGTAGAAACGTATCAGAGCCTCGGAAGCACCAGAAGATACAAGAAGCTGCCAAAAATTCTGCTGTGCAAAGGAGATTGTTCATAGGATAGAATCACAGCATCACTCTGGTTGGAAAGGACCTCTAGGGTCATCAGGTCCAACCACCAACCCAACATTTCCCTAACCACTAGACCATAGTCTCAAGTGCTGCATCTACTCGTTTTTGAACCCCTCCAGGGATGGTGACCCCACCACCTCCCTGGGCAGCCCATTCCAGTGCCTCACCACTCTCTCAGGGAAGAAATTCTTCCTAATATACAATCAAATCCTCCCTTGGCGCAACTTGAGGCCATTTCCTCTCTTCCTATCATCAGTAATTTGGGAGAAGAGACCAACCCCAGCCTCACTCCAACCTCCTTTTAGGTAGTTTGAGAGGAAACCTTATTGCTCTCTGCATCTCCTCTAAACTAAACAACCCTGGTCCATGACTATAGTTTTATCTGGACAACAAACCTTTCTTACTTCCCCCTACCAAAAGCAGACCCAAAGTCTGTGCAGATCTAACTACACTCTCAAAGGTTTTAAATGAAACTGGAGTAACGTGCAGAGCATTTAATCTCCAGATTTCCAAGTCTGCCTCCACTCTGGACAGCAATGGCAAACACCCACACTCCATACAGCAGTGCAGCACATCTGCCACAGAATTCAAAGGAAAGCCAAGTGGAGGGGAGGATACTGAAAAAGGCAGCACAACCTTTCAGTAGTTTGTCACAATAGAACAAGTTTAGCAAAAGCATCTTCCATTTTACAGAGTCCTCTACACAGCTGAGAACTTGACAGCCCTGGGAATGGTGTCAGGTACCTCCCACGTACGGCAGGTCTGAGGGCTCTGGACTCTTCATATTAGGATGCCCCATGGTTTGGGGACAGGCCAAGGCCAACCTGGCAGAAAACCTTGATTCTAAGAGCTTCTCTCTTAGTTTTACTTGCTCTGCAGTGACACTTCCCCACCTGAATCCAAAAGTAGAGGAAGATGGGAGCACATTTCACCCCAAAGTGAGACCCGACTCATCCACCACGTCCTGAGGAACAACTTGTTTCACATCAGGTCAGCTAAACTGGCGTGAAACCAGCGGAGTCACAGCCCAGCTCCTGGCTCAGGAATATTTAGTGAATGAATCATCCCTGTTTGTGGTGGCTGAATGGATCTGTCAGACAAGGACAGCAGTTCTGGCGGGCGAGACATCAAACGACAGACCAGGAGGTGACTTAGCAAGAGGCTAAAGCAAAAGCCAGCTATGTGCAGCAGCATCTATTAACCAGCAGAACAGCTTGAGGCATGCCTGGAAAATGCCAAGTAAGTGGAATTTAATTTCTGGCTTAATAATTCCTTTCTTTATACATGAATTTTGCTTAACAGAACATCCAATCCCATTTTCATTGGGGATGGTTGCATTTAATCAGCAAGCTGAATGGTAACTGTGTAATGTAGCCCAACAAAAAAAAATGGGGGTTAATTCTGCAGCCCAAGGCAAGAATATCCTCTGTGTGGGTCAGTCCTGGTGCAGGATCTAAGGATAACTTCCCAGTTTGTATCTTCCACCTCAGCTCACAACACACTCAAAAGAGAAGGTACCCTAAACAAAATCAGTATTTTTTAGCTTTTCAACTCCATCTTCATAGAGTTTATACTGCCCTTCATCTGTAACCCTAGATAATGATAGGTTCCAGCTAACCTCTGCTGGCTTTGGGGGGAGTTATACAAATATTTTCTACCATTTTGAGGTCCTCTGGAGAACCATCATTATGCAACTAAGAGCTGGATATTACTGCACATCAGCAATTTTGAAAAGTAACCCAACCAGCAATAAATAGCATTGGGGAACTGCAGCACACCACAGCCTTTCACCCACACTGGTCTTGGGAGAGTCACTTGGGAGAGTCAACCAGCTTTAATTCCTTTCAGAAAAAAAAAAACACCAAAAACCCCCCCAAAAAAACCCAAACAGTACTCATGCTTTTTTGTTGCTCTTCCTTTCAAACAAAAAATGGTAACACCACACATATGTGTATAAAAACCCAGAGTAGCAGGAGCCTATTCTAGTTCAAAATAGAAACAAATCAGTTTACCTACATCAGCCTCCCAGAAACCTGGAAAGAAATGAAGCTGAATTCATAACTCGCCTTTTTAACGCCCTTCAAGGCTCCTTGATCACAGGTAGCACAAACACTGCCAAAAACCCAAGATGGAAACACATGAAAGCTTGCCGCTTTTAAGCAAGATACTGCCCCGACTGCTCACTGCTAAATCACTGATGGATTTTCCATGCTGGTAGCATTCAGAGAAACACTCAGAAACCTGGTGTTCATCTGAAATTTTAACATCTTGAAGCAGACAGATACCGGTCATTTTCCAGTGAAGATTTTCCTAACGCTGAGCAGGGAAGCTGAGATTAAAGGTATGCTATCCTCTACTGAAAATTAATTTTCTACAGTTGTTAAAAAACTTGTTTCTCTAGGAAAATGACTCACTTGACTAGATAAACACTTCTATCTCTTCTAGGAAAGCGTGTTTCCTTGAACCTTGTGACCTTACAGATTATACAATTTAATATCATCACAGAACAGTATTTAGCTTTCCATGCAGTTTTACAAAGTAAAATCCCAGCAACCAAACTGGGAAGAGATTTGAAATGTTTTTTTAAAACTGCTTTGAGAAGAATTAACACTTTTTCCCCCCCCTCAAACCTGTCACCATGTTGTTAATTATCAGACACGTTTCATGAGGATTTTCAAAGTGGAGAACAAGAGAATTGGGAGGAAAAGGAATTTAGTGATGGATAAAATGCCTTGCTGGAAAAAGAAGGTATTTTTCAGTTTTAAAACCAACTTGGATTTCAGTTTCCTTATCACACTTACAGTGTGGACACAAATTATTGTCCTGTAACTGTACACTGGCAAAGCAGGCAGAGCTACAAATGCCCCAGCAACAGCCAAAGCGAAACCTACTTTGGGATGTGAACAATGAAAGTCCCAAATCCCTGTGATCTCAGACCAGCTCGGGCAGAGCCACACGCAGGGCACCATTCCAGCACCCACGGGAGCACTGGCTCGGACAACTGATGTTTCCCAGAAGCCTGGAGCACCGTGACAGGAGACCAGAGCCCTCGCTGTCACTCAGCTTCTGATTCTTGTGGGTCAAAGTGTGCTGTGGAAATCAAAGCAGCAGGATCAGAAGCAGCAGGATCCAGGCTCAGTGTAAGCGTGGAGCTGGGGGGAGCCTGGCAGCAGGTAACCATGTGCCTCTAGTTCAATATTTGGCTGACAGATCCAGATCCAGCAGGGACAGAGAAGTCCTTTAGAAAACACAATATTCAATTCCCTTTTCATCTCAGGGATGCAAGCCAGGCTTAGTACCTTCAAAACCTGCTGGTGCAATAATTTTTTCCTCCCTTTTTTCTTTTTTTTTTTTATTTTTAAATGAGAAAATGATGCTTTCATTTCCCTATGAAAGGGCTGATTTGAGCATACAGGCACGGATGACACTAGTGCTGCAAAGATTTTTTGAAAGACGCCAAAACCAAAGTGCAAGAGATTAAAGAGACAACTCCCTCACAAGCCAAAAGATTAAAGCTTCTGTTCTTTGGAACAAGTATTTCCTTGAAATAATTTAAAAAAAGGGAGATAGACACTGCTCCAGGTCTCCACCAGTGTACAACGCTGCACATCAGGCTGTTTTTGGACATCCCATGGAAGTCACTTCTGGATACAGCAGGAGCTGAAGCAGGCCCACAGCTGTAATGTATTCCTTGGCGCTTCCTTCGCACGCAGAACAGATTAATAGGAGATTTCTTTGGGATCTGGATTATGCCCCAGAGAAGCACAACTACCAAGAGCCAAGACCTACCCCTGTCATTTCCAGGGAGAGTTCTGGGGAATTCAGGATAATTCTCCCAGTATGCAAGGAGTGACGGCTTCAGAAGCATGCTAAAGATATTTATAACCTAGCCCTGCTCCAAGCTTAAAAATAAAATATTCTGTTTGATACTCTCAGCCAATTTCCAAGTGCTTATTTGCCAAAGGACAATCTGTGGCAGTCTATAAAGGTAAGATTAATGTCATCCAAGCCCTCATCCTGCAAGCAGATCTGTTCTTTTGACCCCAAACATGCAAGAAATGCGAAAGCAACAGGCACTCTCACACAAGAAGTCTTCATTACATTACTGTTTGAGGGTTTTTTTTCTTTGCAAGCTGCAATTTTCAGGAAAAATCTGTTTATTGTGAAAACACCTCACAAGTGTAACACCTATCTTAGAACCACAGAATTATTCTGCTTGGAAGAGGCCTTTAGGACCATCAAGTCCAACTGTTAACCCAGCACTGCCAGGTCCCCACTATCCCGTGTCCCTCAGCACCACATCTCCATGGCTTGGAAACCTCTCCAGGGATGGGGACTCCACCACTGCCCTGGGCAGCCAGGGCTTGCAAAACTCAGGGACAGCTTAAGGGAGGAAAATAAAGAAAAAAAGGGTAATCTCTATATTGTAATAAAACCAGATGACAATGCACTCTTCTGCATAAGTATGCTGCCTGGTGAGAACAGTTCTGTTCCTCTCTTGGTAATATTACTCTGTCTTTTTTAATACACTTTTCATCCATTAACTTTGATTCCTTATGTGTCTAATTCACAGCTACACACCAAACAAATTATCCAGAATTAAAAACATCTCACTCATTTCCTCCTTCCCCACCTCCACGCTACATCTTACAAAATCATTTTGCCATGACATGTCACAAGGAATTACTAAACCCTTCACAGGGGGCTGGTGGGAACACAGATTCCCTTTGCATGACATAACTGTTCCATGGCCAAGGTTTGCACTTGAAGAAATTAATTCAATTAAGCCCCAAACTAACAGGCTGTCCCTGTCTTCTGCCTCCACGATCCAGAGGGAAACGCTGCTAACTAGTACATCGTGGTGCCTTTCCTCCTCCCTGACCAGCACAGCCCTCCACATCCAGCATAAGAAATGACTGTAGAAAAGTCCACTTCAGCACCTCCAAGCTTCATTTACATTTCATATTCATAGCTCATCTAGCTAGCTGCTCCTTCTTTGACATCAGCTTCTCAATCCATCACCTACTTTTTTTTCTCTGCAATCACCACTTCTCTTTTTCATCTCCAACTCTTCCTCCCCTCAGGAATTCTGCCCAAGGAGGGTGTGTGTGGAATGAATGGCAATGGTACAATCTCTGGATGCAGATTAATTCCTGAACCTCTTTGCTCCGTCCTTTGTGGACCTCACACCATCAGGCTAAAGCCTTTTCTGCCCAGCTGCCACCCATGCTCATTACCATTCAGGTACCCGTTGAGCACAAATGTGTTCCTACTCGGCTTGCCTGGATGAGCCTGCCAAAATCACTTCATTTGTCTCCTGCAGCTCTAGCTCAAACTCTTCCCTGGCTCCTCTAACTCCACCACTTCATGATCATCAATTTATGTGGCAGTTTCCTTTAATTGGATTCCATCCAACCAGCATCGTGACTGCTTCCCTATGAAAAAAATGTGACTTTCCTCTCCAAATCCTCTCTCTACTGCTATGAAGGAGCAGAACTGTCACGCTGCTTGGTATCAGTCACACCCAGCCTGACCCAGTGTTTCACTCGGATTCAAGGATCTCCACTGCAGCTTCCTCCTCACTGACACTGCTAAGGATGATTAGTTCAATCCTGGAGGTACATGTCACACAGCACCACCAACACCAGCCAGCTTACTGCTGCTGCACCCACCACTCCTTAGTCCATGTGTGGTTGCAATTCAGGTGGGAAGAAGTGGCAGATACCAGTGTAGGAAATGTAATGGGATCACAAGTGGCAGCAAGATCCACCTCTGGTTCTACCACTCACTCCCTGCACAGCCTTAGGGGAGTCATCTAACCTCTCAAGACAAAGTGCACAGGGCCAGGAGATGCAGAAAGGAAACTGCTGGTCCTTCCACAGGTGTTGAGGTCCTCAACTCCCACTGAAAGATTTTGACAACCAAGTATAAATTTAAAGAAGGGGGAATAAAACCAAAAGAAAGCAAAATGGATTATGCCACTTCAGCTGAAATGATGTCACGGTTCCCTGAACTTTGCAAGATCTCTGAATGTGAACAAGGTAGCCTGAACTCCACAGAGAGCCTTGTCTTGTTGAAAACATCTCCACTCTAACGGTGAGCCAACACAACCTTCAGAGCAACCCGTCCCAAGGGAGGGAAGGCTCTGCAAGGAATTGCAATGCAGGACGTGCACATCACGCCTTGAAGGGCAGCGAAACTTAACAGGCTTCCCTGAGCTTAAACAGAAGTGACCCTGAAAAGACAAAGGGAACAAACAACTTAACATCGCCTACAAGGCTAAAAAGAGCCACCTCCAGGAGGCAATTTTCTGAGTGGGTAGCCCCATTATTTTCAGCTCTTTATTTTTAATTTTGGACACAATTTCACTGGCAACAAACATTCTCCTTGTAAGACCGTAACCTTTCTGTGACTTATTTTCAGACAATGCAGAGCATTAGAGGAGATTTATGTTTACTGTTGAGTTAAAGGTCAGGAATGGAGGCTTCCTCCCTTCCCCATCTCTCACCTCCTCTCTTCCACCAAGAGACTAAGGCTGCATAATCTGCTGCGTTTGTTTTCATACAAGAGCTGCTTTTAAGCACTGCCCTGATGATCGCACAAGGGTAAGCAGATGAAATCCAATCAAGTGGCTCTACAGGACAAGACACATGACGAGACAGCCTGCCAGATTCCTGCTCTAATGTACATGCTGAAAAGAAGCTTATGCAGAGCCTGGGTAAAGAATGCTTTGTTAGGGAACACAGGCAGCTCACACTGCAGTGTCTGTTCTCCATTAGCCATCCATTTAAAAACACTTCTGATTATTTTGGAAGTACTTGCATTGCCCTTTCTCAAACTCAATATCTGCAGTTAATTGCATAGCTAGTGCACTTGCCTCCAATTTAAAAGCACATTAAGCCAAATTTTTATTTAAACCAGCCATATTTCCACCCAAGCACTGAAACTACCAACAGATCCAGCAGAGAGTTTTAAAGCAAGACACCTCTTTGCTCCTGGGAGCAAACACATGAACTTCACCATACCCAAGTCACTGAAATCCAGCAGAGGCCATGGAATGAAGCCCAGTCCCTCTGGGGTTAAAAAGGGAACCAGCCATCACGTGCTTTTCAGCACAAATCTAATCTGAGAATGCACTGCACAGCACAACAGCCAAGGGACTGTTCTTTGCTGCCTGGAGTCATCCCTGTGCTCATCTAAGCACTCCTGCACACCTTTTAGGGAAGGCTGTCCTCACCATGGTCATTTATCCTGATGGAGGCCAGACAGCAGCCACAGTGAAAATCTGAGCATGGGAGAACAAATCCTTTTTTTATTTTTGTGTCCATTTATATAAAACATAACTATCAAACCTATCAAGAGGATTTATGGGTTTTATTCTTTGCTTTTATGAGAGTGTTTAACATGGACAAGGCATAACCATGATTCTGACAGACACCATACTCATCTCCTTTGTTTCACACGCATCTTTGTCACGTTTAGTCATGGGGCATTCACCTCTTGGTGTGTTTTTTAGGACAGATGCAACCTGAAATCCCTTGGCAGAGCCTGCCACACACGCCCCCACGTCCTCTCTCCACCCTCATCTTCCAACAAGTTCCTCAGCATTCAGCAGGCACAATCATCTACTGCAGCAATTCCTCCACGCTGCAGGGTTCGAAAACCACAGCCAAATAAGTTCTATACAAGCATCATCCCACCAGTCATAAATCTCTCCCTGGAAACTTGACTGAAGTGCTGACATTACTGGCTTGCTACAAAATACAGTTTTGTATTTACTGGTGCCCTCGGTTTTTTTCCCCTTCTAAATAAAAAGTGCCCAAAATGATCAGCTTTTGGCATCTGTGTCAAGAATTATTTGTTCAGCCAGTTCAAGCTCAGCCAGCCTGCCTAGAAGGACTAAAGGAACCACACCAAACCTCACGCTGCTCAAATACACACAGGAAGGACCAAATTTTGTGTCACCTGGCAGAGCTTCACTGATGGCTTCACCGTGGCCACCACACCCCACGCTGCAGGGGATCTGTAACACCAGCAGTTAACACGCTGCTTTCTTCAAATGCTCCTTAAAAAGTTCTAACACAAATGAGTAGAATCGCTTAATTCTGATAGTGGGGATTTCCATTCCTTTCAGAGGAAGACTAATAGCCTAGAGAAAGTCCAAGGATTGCATTTCAAAAGGATGCCTTCTCCTGAGTTAATTAAGATTTAAACCATGACAAGCTGCAAGTACCTCAGCCTGCTCTCCAGCCACAAGCAGCAGACAGGCAAAGTACCTCAGAACAATCTGGAAGTTACTTTGGGGAGTTAAGAGAGTTGTGTAATCTGATTTAGTTGTTGTTCTTGTCAACAGAAAGATATAGAATGTCTTGAATTTCCATGAGAGTTTGAGAGTAACCACAGGGGGGAAAAAAAGGAAAAATAATCAATAAACTAATCTATAATTTCATTGATGGCCAGGGCCACAGCTTGTACAGGGCAGGTGAGGGTTTGCTGTCAAAAGAATGACTTGCCCCTGAGAGCCAGTGCTATCTTGATGTGAACACATAAAGCTGTCAGTCAGTGCAGAGAGGCTGTGTGTGCCTCACCAGGGCTCAGTCGGATCTCTGATGTCCTGAAAGGATAGATTTGCAATAAAAATATGTGGAAACATTTAGAGACATTAAGTTTACAAGATGACTCTGATCCCGTGGATTAGTGTCGAGTCTGCAAGTGTGCTGAAGCCTGCCAGGGAGAATAAAGCACTGCACTGCCCTTACACTAAGAGCAATTTAATTTGGATGTCCAGATGTTCATTTCAAGATTTTTATCCATTTTGAAGAGTTATATCTCCATTGCCTTGGAAAGAAAAAAACATAATTACGTGTAAGCCATTTAAAAGATTCCTGTGGCAAATACTCCTAACCCTGCTGGGTTATTTTGGGGCAGTGAAACCACAGTTAGTGCAAGGGGGGAGGACTGTTTGACAGAGCTATTGAGATAAATAAAAAGACTTGCTCAAAATGCACGCCAAAGTATGTGAAAACGTGAAGGTTACTGAAGCCCCAGAGATCCCTCCATCTCTTGCCAGGCCCCAAACTGTTGGGAAAGGTTTCTAGCAGCAAACTGTCCCACTCTGCATTTCTAAGAGGCTGAATCCCAAGAATAATAATGCACAGAAGATTGCAGCCCTTGGCTTTGCAGCCAGACAGTAATTCAATGAACAATGCAGCCAGCCCATCGACAGCTCCTTGCCAAGTTACACAAGTACCACTTGTAGGAAAAGCTTTCTCCTAGAGAAAGAGACAGCACGAGAGACTGTGCTGGTGGAGAGGGAGCTGATGGGAAGGGCAGGCTCCCAGTCGGGTGCTTCACCACAGCACTGCTCCCACGGGGGCTGCCAAGGGGCTCGAAGGAGAGCGAGAGCTGCGTGGGCATGCCCAGCGATGGAGCCGTTCCTGCTGCTCACCGAGCAGGGGGCTGGAGGGACTCCTTCCTTCTGCAGCCCAGCCCAGCCCAGTCCCAGCACCCACCCCCCCCCTCAACGACAGCCTGGTCCATCCCAGGGGCTGCTTCAGGAGCTGGCTTGGTCTGTCTGTCAGGAGAGGCTCCAAGGCAGCAGGGACTGAACAAGAAGCACAATCCGGCATCACAGAGTGAAAACCACCCCAAACAAGCTGCAAATTATAGTCTTTGGATGAAAGTAAAAGGGCTCTGAATACACAGGGAACTGATCCAAAGGCTGATAAGAAACCTCCCAAGGATACAGGACACATTCTAAAAGGGAACAAAGATAAGTGTTTTCTATTTTAAGTGTTGCCCTCCCCACCAAGTCAAGTCACTAAACAGTTTGCGTTTGGTTTCTTTAACCTGAACTCATTCCCTCAGCTTTCCTAGATTCTTTCCTCATTTTTAGCTACATAAACACATGTCAGAGCAAAATGCCTTTGTAATTCTGTAACAACATCTCCCACCACCTCCTTGGACCAAAACAGAGCAGCACAACAGAACACAGCTTTCCAGCTGCAGACTTCCCGACGCTTGCAGAGGTGCATCACGCCAGCCACAAAGATATCAAAGAGTTTCACCCCTGCAGCACCTAGCTTAGGTTCACAGAATCTCTGGGCTGGAAGGGACCTCCAAAGGTCATCTAGTCCAACCTCCCTGCTACAAGCAGGGACATCTCCAACTAGGTCAGGCTGTTCAGAGCCTCATCAAGCCTGACCTTGAATGTCCCCAGGGATGGTGCCTCCACCACCTCTCTGGGCAACCTGTTCCAGGGATCCATCACCCTCATACTGAAGAAACTTTTCCTAATGTCTAACCTAAATCTGCCCTTTTCTCGCTTAAAGCCATTACCCCTTGTCCTGTCCCTACAAATCCTTGTGAACAGACCTTCCCCTGCTTTCTTGTAGGCCTTTTTCAGGTATTGGAAGATTACTATAAGGTCCCTTCTCCGGAACCTCACCAAAAGGGCCATGAGCTCAGGACCTAAACCACACCAGCAAGAGCTCCCACCTTGCCATGAGCTCAGGACCTAAACCACACCACCAAGGGCTACCACCTCAGATCCAGAGCACTGGATGGTCTTTGCTGGCTCTGTGGCCCAGCAGTGCCAACAAGGCCATTAGCAGTAAACACACAGGCCAGAGTTTACAGTCTCACTCCAAAGCATACAGGAAGAATATGATGTGGCCAACAACAGGAGGAATAAACAAACTGATGTATTCACTCGTGGTGCATAATGTAGCAGAGGAAGGAGTGAGCCAAGTTAGAAACCAAGAAAGGAATAAACCAGGTCATCAGTCCCACTCCAATCATAGAGCAATTGCCAAGGAAAAGCATCATTATATACAGAATCCTCTTTCTGTCCTGGTCTTGATCTTGTCCAACCATCGCTGGGAACTCTACTTGCCATGGACAGTCAGGGAAACCTTCCAGTAACAGGAAACCCTACACAGTGCATCCTACATAAACTCAACTCCTCCCGCTCACTGCAAGCAGAGCCAGCTTTTATACTATTAACTTTAGAGGCAGGAAACCTGGTGTTAACTTCCTAATTGGTCTTCACCCAAGGTTGGCCAGGAATTGAGAGAAATCCAAGAGGAAGGTCTCTCCTGCCTGGTGTTGTGGCATTATCCCTATATCAACCTCGATTCAGGGCTTGGGGTTTAGACCCCAGCCCTTCAGATCAGGATATCTGCTCTGCTACCCCCTCCAAGGAGAAGCTGCTCCCATCACAGCCTGGTGTCCACCAAGAGGAGATCCAGCATGTCTGCCCAATGCATGCTCCCTAACACATGCAACCAAACGTGCCATCAGAAAGTCTACAGCTGAGCAATCCCCAAAGGGATACAACTCCTAGGCCTGAAGTGCTCAAAGAAAGGTGTTACCACCCTTCAGGCCATCACTCCTACCTGGGACAAGGGGACAGCACTGCTCGCCCTGTGAGCATATCTGGGAGACAAAACCAATCCAGCTACCAGAAGAAACAAGGAATTGGCCCGAGGAGGGAACGTTATGGGTTGAACCCCTGACAAAACAGAGCTGCCAAGGTACCAACCTACAGCAAACTTTCTCCAATGACCAGAAGTACTCCTATCTGCAGCTGCTGTGAGAGGGGTATTAAGGCTTCTGAAGCCCTTTGCAGGCAGACAGCTCCTCTGCAGTCTGAATTTCCTTTATGTTATCTTTCCAATGAACTCAGTGACCTGCCTGGGACGAGCCAGGCTCCCCAGAGACAGAGATAATTCAGTGTCTGTGTCACTCCTCCTCTGGCTCTGGCTGCCAACCCTTCGGTTTAGACTCATCTGGGTGTTGAAAATAACCCCCAAAACACACAGTGAAATGCACAAAGGCTTGTGGCTGGGTCTCAGCTGAGTCTCCAGAGGCTGCACATCATTTGCTTTAAGATCATGCCATTAAGTTTGACTAAAAAGCTCCAACTGTGTATATTAATCACCTTTGTCTCTGGTGCTGTTTGGCTAATGACACTTAATGCAAATGAGAGCCTTGGGTTGCCCTCCTCTCTTGAGGAAGGTGTTTCTTTTGAATGATAGCTTGAAAATGTGCCAGCACCCCCAGTTTCTAACCCATGCAGTTGCTGGGAGCAAGGCAAAGCAAAAAGATAGGACATTGTAACTAGAACTCAGGAGAGCCTGAACAGAACAAATTGCAATGAATAACACTGCATTTACTTGCTGTTCCACTTGACTTTTTGATCACTTTGGCCAAGATGAAACAAAAAAAAATGGGACCCAGCTGAGCTGGTTGTGCTGCCCAGGGCTGAATGACCCAACAGGAGCCACTCAATAGCAGGTCCTTGGCTTCTCTGCTCCTCCCCTCTCAAAATTCAGTGTTGTGAGGCAGCAATGAGCATCTGACAGTGGCAAACGCAAGGCTGGAAATAGGAATTTTTTGATCTTGCATCCAAAACCAAACAGCCTTGGTGCAGCAGATGTCAATGTGATGTCACCCTGCTACCAAGCACTCAGTATTGTGAAGACTTGTAAGCTGGAATCTCACTGAGTGGGAAATCACCACTCAGATGTCAAATTTTGTTGTTTTGTTTTGTTTTGTTTTCAGGGCAATTACCCTTTTTACATGATAAGGCCAATTCCCAAACAAAGGTGTTCAAAAGGAGTTTCTAAGTCTCCTTCAGAAACACAGCCCAAAGCAGCAATGCTGCAATTTTAGGGTCAAATGTGCTTTGATCAAAACAACAAATTAACTCTTCTGCTACTTCCAGCATCTGACACACAAAATACAGCCCAAAATGCACACAACCTCCTTTTAAAGAGACAGAACTGTGCTAACACAGAAATAAAAATAGCTTAAGGAAACTGCAAAAGGAGCCATCTGGCCTGTCCCACCACGGCAGCAGAAGAATGCAGAAGGAATTAAAGGTGTACAGCAGCTCCCACCACTAATGCCCATCTCCAAAGCCCTCAAATGGGATGACAACAACCATCAGCACTTTTCTCACGTGGCAAAGAAGAATCCCTGCAAGTCACCAAACACCCAGCCAAACCCATCTGCACCAGCAAGCCATGCCCTGTCATTACGCAGGAGCAGGTATCACCAGCAATGCTTTTATTTCCCAAAAAAGCTGGATGCTCCTTCCACTGAGGAGTATCAAACCACCCTGGTGCAGTGCAGAGACAGCACTGGGTGCTGCACAGCTCCCTCCTCCCCAGCACTGGGCTCTAAGCAATACTATTAAGCTCAACAGCTGCAGTTTACAGCTGTTCCTTCCTAAAATACAGAGTTCAAGGGTTTTTTTCCTCTTTAAAAGTGGGATTGTAGGATTTTCTTAATAAATATTCAGCATCCTCACCAGAACAAAATGGGAGTGAAAGCAAGACTGCTGGCTTTTGGATCTGCTCCGTGCCTCTATTTTTCCACGTAACCTGCTCTAAAAGTATAATGATGGGCATTAAATC
Source organism: Merops nubicus (assembly GCF_000691845.1). Lineage (NCBI taxonomy): Eukaryota > Metazoa > Chordata > Aves > Coraciiformes > Meropidae > Merops > Merops nubicus. The sequence continues at coordinate 67,595 of NW_008591442.1, read as the reverse complement.
CAAGCTTGAAGGCACAGTACTAAAGCCCAGGAAAACATTTACATTTCTGCGAGGATGAAGCATGAAAATTCAGTGACAAATCCATTTTTCTTATGCAGAGCTGTGGCTTCAGAGCATTTGTAAAGACAGAGGAGGCCAGCACTGGGAGGATAATACAACTGTTTGTTACACTTCTCTGTTTCCTATTGGTAACACTCCATCCCTCCTTTAAAGAAACAAATCAAAGAGATCCCTCAAAACAGGAAAAAAATGATATGAAATACTGTATTCTCTACAATTCTGTAGAAATAGAACTGTTGTCACACACAAAGTAACCAAGTAATCCACTGCAGCCTGTAATCATCTCAACTATTAAACCACTACAGAAAGAGTCCTATCGTATGGGCCTTCCACCTGAGCTGAAAAGGACCAATTGTGGACCAAATAATTCAGTAGCTCTTCTGCTCTTCTTACTTCAGACAGTTTAACAAAACCAGCAAACACACTACAGGAAAGCCAGTTCCCACATTTCTCAAACACACCCTCCTGAACCCAACGTCTGAACCAACTCTGTAGGTGATATCCCAGATGCCACAGATGCTCCTGACTCCTCTCTGCTGCCCAAAACCATTTTAGGAAGCACAGTTGCTGAGCTGGGTAGCCAAGAGCCTTATATTGTACCTGGTGTTACTCTAAGTCTCACTTATGCAACCCTGCCCACAGTCCTAATAGCATGGCCCTGGAGTCACAGATGGAGACATCAGGGCTACCCATCTCTTGGGTTATGCACATGCAAAAGGATACTCTGCAAGTCAAAACTTCAGACTTTACAGAGATAGAAAGGATACTTTGGGGATAAAAAGACTTAGGAGGTTAGAGAGTAATTTCTCAGCTCTGTTATAGACTAGCTGCAAGGTCTTAAGGAAGTTAGATCCTTTGCCTCATTTCTCCAAGGACAAAACCATACCACTTCTGCCACAGGCACCTGGAGCATCAGAGACTGTACGTGTGGAGGGAAGGGACCCTCTCTGCTGGGAGGTTTATGGAGAGTGCAACAACACAAGCAGCACAGCCTGCACCAGGGCTGTGCTTTAGTGGAGACTGGGAACTCATTAGTGGACACCTCTGAGAGCTCTGGCCCAGCATCTCCCACCAAACCAAGCAGCAAATCAACAGCAATTAGAGTCATGCTACAGAGACAGGATTGTAACGGGCTTTCCATTATCATTTATAGCTGTCTACAAACTGTAAAACTAAACAGATCCCACTGGCTTTGAAAGAATGAAAGCCATCTTCCCTTTTAGACGTTTCTGATTGTTCATTAATGGATAATAACCAAAAGATTTAGTGGGAGGGAGGGGAGAGTACCACTAATACCACTAAATCTTACCTACCCCACTGGTATCGATGGAAAAACAATGAACAGCATTCAAAGTCAGAGCTACCTGAAGAAAATAAAAAATAAATAAGGAAAAAAAATAAAATAAAAAACAACACATCACAAACCTCCAAAAGAGCCTGCAGAGCTTTTGGTTTTGCTCTTTTTTTCCTTCTCTATTTGAGATGTGGGTCAAGTGCATAGAAAAGCAACCTTTGTGCCCAACACAATGACCAGGACCTGCTTGTCCAGCCTGAACCACAGCACACAACCAGCAGCACCATGTCTGGCACCAAAAGGGAAGCAGAAAGCTGGGGGCAGGAGCCAGCACAAACCTACTCTGCTCCTTCCTCCCAGATCAGGAAGAGGTTTGGTCTGGTCCTTCATCTACAAGGGAAGACCTTGCTCTTCCACACTTCACACACCCAAACGCACTCCTTAATACTTAGAGAAAGATCCTATTACAGGATAAGAAGGAAGGAAGATTGTCTACATATGAATTTATGCTGAGGAGCTGTTTGTAAGTAATTCCATGTGTGAACACTGCTCACTGCAGAGCAAAACCGCCCTGTTCTGGTTCAGTTTAAACCATCTTGGAGGCAGGAGACTCAATTCTCCTCTTTTTTGCCTGGATTTTATCCGGACATCGCTTCGGTGACTGCAGAGTTGCTCCTTAAGCCAAGCCCAACTCCAGTGGCCTGTCTCTGGCTCTGTGCTGGAGCACACACCACTGCAGGTTGGCCTCCCCAGCACAATCTGCTCCAGTTAAATCACTGCTGCTTTTAGCCTGATAGACATAATCCCCCACCAGAGCGGACTTCACCCCTCGGTCAGCCCAGGATCAGCCACGGCGGCTGTGCCGATGTCAGCAGTCGCTCCCCATCTAAAGCCACACCACTAAGAGGGATTTTGTGCCCAACAGCCACCTCTGTCCCAGTCCACAAGCCAAAAAGAGCCCTACGGACCCTCAGGACGAGCCACCCAGGGGTGTTTGTGCAGCTCGCTTAATCCCTGCTCAAGTAAGACCACAGTGAAGGCTGGTGAAAGAAGGACATCTCCAAGACATATAAAGCACCTCTGCAGCCCGTCTTAGTACCTTAATCAGCACGGCTGAGATCAGGAGACTCCATTTAAGAGTTACTGCCTTGTAAGAAAATGTCTGCTCTGCTCTGGAGGTGCAGTGAAGATGACCCAATCCTTCCTGGCAGAAAGTCCTATTTGCTTCATGAATTTTTGAAGCTGCCTCATGAATTAATGCACTGAAATAACTTTAATAGAGTCCTCGTTTACAAATGCTCCCTGGAAATGGTGGTAGTATTTAAAATATACACTTAAAAGTAAGCAAATGAATATTTAAAACTCTCTTTTGGAAATAGCCTGGAGGAGGAGGACCTCAGCACAGCAAGCAGCAGTGGAGGGTGGTGAACAAGGAACCTGAAAGAGATGCTTACAGGGAGGGAGGCCTATGAAGGATGAACTCCACAGACTCAAACTCTCTTCACACATGGTGCTGCCCTAAAGGACAAGTCCCATCCTCATTTCATCCCTTGCCAGTGCTTGCTTTCCTCTGCTAAGAGTCTGGAGATGTACTGAGCAACTGCTGCACCTTAGAGCTAGGAACTGTTAACAGAAACATCTTCTGGACAGTAGAAGCACTTCACTGGTTAGGAACAACCTTCCTTGGTCACTCAACCTTCTGTGAGATACCTAGAAACCACAATAAGGTCATCTCAGTCCCTCCAGCTGCAAGAGCAGATCAAGCACCAGAGCACTAAGTTCTCCACGTCTGATCTTGCAGACCAGATCTGGGTTATGAGATCCAACCAGGTCTCCACAGGATGAACTATTTGACCAGCTTCTCCAAAATGCCTCTTGCTCAGGACAACAAGGCAACGTTCATGTGCATTTTTCCTGCCTGGCTGACTCACTCCACAACCAGCTTGCACTGCTGCAGTGAAGCCTGGCTATTTCAGTCTGTGAAGCACTCCGAGATCCTTCGGGATGAAAGGAGCTATATAAATGTAAATCATTCTCATTAATGTAAATTGTGGGACAATGTGATGTTTACAGGGAACAGTCCCAGGGCTGAGCTGCAGAGCCTGTGTGTTTGTGTATAATTTCACCAAGGAAGAACACAGCCACCCCTGCCTGGTAGCTGGACACCAGAAGGGCCTCCTCGGTGGAGGACCCTGTTGGGAGGTACCACAGGGTGACCAGGCCAGGCTCTGAGGGCACCACAGAACATCTGTCTCCCTTGTGTGCTGTTGAAAGACATTTCAAAACCCCTGAGGACCTCCTCTTGCACAGTGGTCCATAGCAGATTTGGAGTTTCTCTGTAACTGCAGGAGGTTAATTAACATTTTTAAAGACCATTTCTAAAAACCAGAGTAACTCCAGTTCAAACAACTCGGTTGCTGAAGTGGGGAATTCACATTCAGAGAGTTAAATGTGCAGTTAGAATTTCCAACCACCACACACACTCTAACTCAGACCCAGTCCAGCATCCATGAGATCTACCAGGAATTGTTCTACTGCTTTGGAGTGAACTTTGAATCAGGACCTTCTCTCTACCATCCCTTTCCCAGTCTATGTTCAGAGAAAACTCCAAGCAGCTCTTGTCAATGTTATGTCCATCCTAAGGGAAAAGAGTATTTCATCCTAGACAGACATTGCTATCTATGGACCAAAACTGAGCATTGACAGCTTGAAGAGCCAACTTAAGGCACAACTTAATTGTGTTTACTGGACACAGAGAATATAATCTGCAACTGCATCTCTGCTCAGGTTAAACAGCATGAAAATCCCTAAGCCACAATGAAGCTGGGGGACCAGAGCTGTCTTGAGGGGTCCTGCTGCACACTGGGAGCACACGTGCACCCGCACGCAGAGCTGCACACACAACCACAATGCCTGCAAGGACTGAGAGACACCAGCTCCAGCTTCATCCCAAACTGAGAAGCGAGTGCAAATCATCAAATTTAAATTTCAGCCGCTTTCTCTTCTGCGCTTTTGTTTCAATATTTAGAACTCCAACTAACAAAGCAACAGACACAATGCCACCTCCTCAGAAACACATACCCAGCTCCCTCCATCTGCTGCCTTCCCCGAGCCCCCCTCCTATTCTGCAAAGCAGATTGGGCTCTGAAATATTAATAGTTTGCTCTTCTATCATTATTCCCAGCTCTGAATCTCCCAGAGCTTGTTCCCAGTTTCTGTCCCCCTTGCCTTCTTCCCCGAGCTCATGGCACTCAATGGGTTATGTTACCATGTACTGGGCCCTGTCTGAGTGGAGCTTTCATAAAAAGGTGGAAGCGGTCCAGAAGCAGCTTCTAGGGAGCCTTCCATCTGCAGCAGCATTTTATTTAGACAGCAGAGGGGAAATTAGATCCCTATGTTGCTGATTGGCTTTGGGAGTTGAACCTTCAGTTCTGTAGGAGGAGTTCATTTACACCCCTGTAAGGAACCCAACAGTGAGAGTCCCAGCGGGGCGCTCGGGGCACCTGGGGGAACAATGATTGTTCAGTGTAAGGGCAGTAGTTGAACCTTCAGTTCTGTAGGAGGAGCTCATTTACACCCCTGTAAGGAACCCAAGAGTGAGAGTCCCAGCGGGGTGCTCGGGGCACCTGGGGGAACAATGAGTGTTCAGTGTAAGGGCAGCGTGGAGGTGCCTCGAACCCGGGCCGTGCCTTCGCTCTGCATTTCTTTGACTCTGACTTTGTTCTATTTAATCTGGATTTCTGCTCCATCTGGCTTCTGAGTAACGATGCCAATTTCTTTCCTGTGCTTGCTGAAGAAGCTTTTCCTTCGCACGGGGGAGCGGTTACGACAGAGCGCTGCTCCAACAAGTCTATTTCAGTCCAGCTCTGAACCTTCTTTCCCCAAATGTTCTAGCCAATATGTCTGCGAGCAAGAATTTCTGCAATTGCAGATAGTGCAGATAACAGAAAGTACAGAGAAGGCATTCCTCTGGAAATACCCTGACCCGGTGTATATCATACACCCTGTGCCTCGGCGGCTGCTCCGTCAGGGTGCTCGGGCTGACACAGCTGCCCCTGCCTGGCACTGGGGACACCTTGCTCTTCTCCCACACTCTGGACTCCAGGACAAAAGGACATTTCTTCTCCTGAGCCCCTACCTGGAGCAGACAGATGGCTATCCAAGCCAAAACTGGCTATATTTTCTAAGCCCAGAGCTGAAAGGATGAGCAACCTTGTCTAGCTGAGAGGCGTCCCTGCCCATGGCAGGAGGTTGGGTTAGATGATCTCTAGAGTCCCTTCCAACCTCAGCCATTCTAGGATTCTAGATTTCCATGCTTCTTTGGATCAGTTGCTAAATTAGCAACAGCTCCTACCAAAGAACACATTGGCTGCTACGTCTCTAACCAAACTTCACATCAGCCAGCTATGCTCTACCTGTCTCTTGCTCAGCTAAGACAGGCAGCACCTGAAAGGCAACACCCCCATGAAAGTATTTCCCCTCTTTAGCCTGTTGAGCAAAGGAGCAGCAACAGCTACCAAGAGCCCTTCGTTCCTGCCAGCCTCAGTGATGGGGAGCCCTGGAGAGATGACGGGCACCTTCCACACAGCCTGACCAGGCTCCTGCCTTAAATACCTGCTCTAAAGCCATAGGTGTGCCCACAGCTCAGCTGCCTGGGACCTGTGTGGGAACTGGGGTGGCAGTGGCGCCCAGCTTGGGTCCGGCTGAGGACCAAACACCCAGGACCCCCAGCAAGGTGATGCCCGTGAGAGCTCATCTGCCACCCGACCCAGATGCAGACATGTGGCAAAGCCACTTCAGGATGCAGCAGAGCCACAGTTACAGATGTTTATGTTTTTTCAGCACCGTAAGTCACCTTGTGAGTGCCTGGCATCAAGCAGGGTAATTCAGCAAGCTTTCAAACGACTGATTCCTCACCATCAAGGTGTAATGGCCCGAGTCACACAGAGCTATATTTTTTCCTATTCACCTGAGGTCAGAGATGGCCACTTAACCTTATTATTTCAGAAGCCTCAAACCATTGACAATTATAAACAGGAGAGTAAAATGGAGAGCCAGATTTGTGTAATACATTACTTATCATTTCCCAGCCTCTGAATCCAAGCAAGAAGGGCAGGGATGGCTCCAACACTGACTTTCTTATCTAGAGCCTGGCTTGAATAGAACCCACAGAGCTAATGGCATAAAGCCAGTTTGCTCCCACCATGCTTCTAGACTTCACATGCTTCCAAGGCAAGCCAGACCTGATATAATATGTGGGCAAGTGTGCAAATATATTAATAATAGTGGAGCAGACAACAGCCTGGCTGCTGCTGCTGACCCTGTCCTAAGGATCCAGCACCTCCTGCCAACAAGTCTCCACTGGTCTTGCTGCAGGACTCCCACTGCAGCTTACCACAGACCACAGGTCCCACAACAGACACTTCTTGCTGCAGCCTCTTCAGAGGTTTCCTTGCACAGAGTAATTCCTAGTCACTGGCAACCCTTGCACTGAAATTAAAACACTGACCAAGCAGTCAGACACCCCCGCTGAGCTTCCTTTTGCTTGTTACCAGCCAGCATCCCTCTCCCAGGAAAGGAGTCCTGCACAGCCCTCTCATGTAGGGGAAAAAACAGTGCAGAAATCCCCCACCCTAAACATTTGGTGCTAAATGCATTCAGACAGTGCCATGTGCAAAAGCAAACGGAAGAAAAAAAACCTCTCCATTTGATCTATTTGATGAGGAATTTGTGAGATAGTTAAGGATGACTCCAAACCTCCCGTTGCACTGTGGGATTTGTGGCATCACTCAGATGAAGCAGCACTTTGCTGTATCCCCACTGCTCAGGCACAACTTCGTGAGCTTCCTTTGCAGTAAAGAGACAGGCAGAACAAATCCCTTCCTAAATGCAATCCTGCAACCCATTTCAATATCTAGTGCTGGAAGATGAAGCTTCCATCAAGCCATTCAGGGCTGAAATATTGTTTATTGTACCTGAAAATTAATTTCATACCTTTTGGGGCACCATCAGCTGTCTTGAACAATCACTGACAGTGCACACGAGCCTGCAAGTTTAGTGGCAAATTTCCTTCAGGCATACACAAAACTGCACCCACGTATTTAAGATCAAAATTCAACCCATGGTGTTCAAACATGACAGTACATAACTCACAGAAATGTCAGACCTGCAACCATTAGAGCATAATATTTACTGTACACCACCACAAGTTTATGCAGTGCAACACAGCATCCCTTTGTAGGTGTAACAACAGTCCAGAAAGCCAGAAGAATTAAGCTTTCATACCCTGGATGAGAAGCTGGTGTGAACTCTTCCCTCTCTGTCGGCCATGGGCTGTGAGTGCAAGGAAGATGGACCAGGGTGTGCATCTGCTGCTCACCCAACCCAGCAGCATCTGAATTCAGATCTATGGTAAGAGGGCATCCTGCCCAGATGGCTACAGCTGACCCAGCAATGCTGCAGAGTAGAGGACATCATATGGACTTGGCCAAAGCCTCCCACATTTATTTCTCAGACATTTACTGTCTCCAGTGGTTGTAGTGCTGAGCAGCCAGGAGGTCATGGTGACTCTGCTGCCGTGCAAAGGTCTGGGGAAGAGATCAGATTCTCAGTCATAAACTTCTGTGGCAAACTGACTGACTCCCCACTGTTTCTTCTGGGCAAACATGTCTAAAGGTAGGTGTAAAAGTGAGTCTTAAAAATAAAGATCATCTTCCAAATCAAAAACTGTCAAAGTTCACAGGCCACAAATTTAACCTGTTCCCTTTAAAGTATGTCCAAACACTAGAAGTGTTGATTTAGGCTTGCCTGCTTTTCTACAGGTCCACCAGTATTTCAAGCCCAGGCCATGAGAAGCATCAGTGCTGAGGAGAGATACATCCATGCTGTCTGGGACAACACACCTGCTGCTTTTTTGCCAAACAAAGCCAGTGAGTCAAGGCACTGAAATCCTTAGGGAAAACCCACCACCTCCAGACACAAGCATGCTTCAAAGCTACTCCTCAAATCACCCCGGCACTGCCAAGAGGAGCCTCAGCTTCCACAGGGGGAGGACTTCTGGTCCAACCATCCACCAGGCACGAAACCCCTGCCTGGCTGATGTACACCCATCTGGTGGCAACAGCTTTGGGTCACTCCAGCCCACAACAGTGAGAGTGCACACAAATAACACTCACCCAAACATGCATTTAGACAGAGCAAATAGCTCCATTAGACCTTCACAATCTATCAGCCGAATAATATGAGTTTTTAAAAACATTTAGTACTTTAGCAGGCATTCTAACAGCCCCCATAACTCAGCTGCATCTTTGCTGTAAATCACCTGACAGCTGAATACTCCATTATACAATCTAATCCCCTTCGGCATTGTAGAAAGTTAAGAACAACCTTCCTAAGGTTGTTTAGGAAGAGGAACAAGCTTGCTAGGTGCCTGCTCTCTGCAAGAAGGACATGGTTTGGCTTGATGGCTCTTTTTAAGTAGGACTGATTTACACAGAACCTAGTGACCTAGGGTGACAGCAAAGCCTGAGCTTTTGTAACGGGAGAGAAATCAGGAAGGCAGAGGCCAGTTAAACTCCACAGGTAGCCTCCTTTACTTAAGCACAAAGCCCCGTCCTGAAAGGAGCTGGTCCAACGTCACACAGGACAGTTCTCCTGCCAAAACCCCAGCTCAGCACCAGGCAGCACCCAGGCCAGAGCCCAGCCCACCTCTGCAACAGCACTAACGTGAGGGCAGGCAGGGAAACATCAGCTCACGCTTCTCTCCAGGGCTGCCTCCACTCCAGACCCCACACTGCTCAGAGCTGACAACCAGTGGCCTTCCTACCCCTGGACTCGTGTTAATGTAAGGAGCTGCCACAACTGAGCCCCCTCACAGCCATAACAGCAACCACAGACCCTGACCAGGGACTCTGTGAAACCTTCCCCCTGCCTGCCCCGCCCGGGGCACCAACTTCAGCCTGGCACTGGCTGGAGGGAGCAGGAACCCACCCCCCTCACAGCAGGCTGGGATCTTCACCTCCAGCTCAGCAAGGCCAGAGACTGGCAGAGCAGAGGCAGAGGAAGCACAGGACAGGCAGAGAACAGCCCGCAGGATGGGTGAAGAGGAGGTGGAGGGAGAGGGGAGAGCAGCAGAGAAAGGGGAGGATCAGCTCAGCTCGTGTTTTCTGAGCACAGAGGAGGAGCCGGAGCCTCAGAGGAGGCCTGCAGGGAGGGAGGTCAGCTCCAGCACTGGCAACAGGGAGGGAGGTGAATGCCCAGATGGGCTGTTTGCACGGCAGAAGAGGGGAGAAAGCAGCTCCCTGTGAGTGGGGGTGCCCACATCTGTTTGCACAGGAATGAAATCCTACGTTTTGAGGGATGCCAGCCTCCATTTTCCCCTTGCCTCCCTCAGAAGTGGTGGGTTGGATCCTGACAGTTCCCATCCCTGTCTCCTGCCCCTAGAAGGCTCCGTTCTTGCATTTTCTCACATATTGCAGAGCTCACAGACAGAGGAGGAGAGGCAATTAAGTCTAGATGCAGGTAGAAAGGGGCTCCCATGGGAAACAGTTTAAGAAACACTGTCTCTAATGGGAAATTTCACTGTATTTCACTCCAGCTTTATGAGCTACTTTGATGAGATCTTGAAAAAAAAAAAAAAAAAAAAAAAACAACACCACACACACTCACTCTATATATATATCTCCATCCAGATGAATGCTTTTGATCACTTAGCATAAGTTTTTCTTGGCTGTAAAAGATGGCAGGCTGGGGAGACTAAATGAGAGCAGGGAAGAGCCGAGGCGGTTGGATCCCAGTCGTGCAGAGCCTGGACAGGCTCTGTCAAAAACAAGGACAAAGGCAGAAACAACCCTGGGAGATCTACATCATGTGAGGCCCTGCATGAAGAACCACAGTGACATCGTGGGTATACCATGTTGGCCAAATTCCCTAAATAAGTGCTTGATGAAGTTCCTGCATAGTTAAAGATTTACTCCTTCTCCCTCCAAAGCACATAATGGCTAAGAGGTAAAGACCTCAGCTGGCTCATTCCTTCATAGATTGTACCCACAAAAGTTTCCCCCACCTCTTTATAACCACAGAGTCTAACCCAAGAGTGAGATGAGACTTCTCACTGGGTCTGCTGCTCCGAGCCTGGGTGGCAAAGCAGGCACGAGCCTGGCAGTGAGGTGGGGATGAACACACCATGTCCAGCAGACACCAGAATAAACCACAGATGTAGCACGTGGCCAGCTCCACACTTGAGCAATAACAAACACCTAAGACCCCTGGCAAATCCTCCCTCCTGGTTCTCCCAGCAAACCTTCCCTCTAGGCAACTTCTGCCCCAGTTCCTTCCCTGCATATCCGAATGTCACGTGGGCAGGACTCTGGCCCACCTTTTAGACTGGAGGGTGTTCCTCAGCTTGACTCCAAATCCCAGTAACACCAGATCACCACAGCCCAGTGAACCACAGAGGAACAGGAAAGAAAAACAGGCAAGAGAAACTGCTTGCAGATAACGAGATCCCACAGAAAACCTTACCCAGCAGGCTCTTCCAGGCAAAGGAAGGAGGCGAAATACTGAAGGGTGGAAGAAGGTAAATTATTAGAGTTAAGACATTTCAAATGACTGCTCCCTGCTGCGTTCAGCAGTTTTTCTTGATAGAGTCACTAATCACTGGAGTTTACCGAATGACCTTGTTGTGGCCATCTCATCTTGAGAGGACCATGAGCTGCAAGGAGCCCTGGTGCAGGAGGTGCCTTTGTGGCTGTGCTGACTCGCAGCCATCAAACACTGACTGCAGCCTGTCACGACAGGGCAGGAGAACAGCACATTTCATGGCAAAACATCCCCACGGAGGCGTTCATCACGTCCAGCTCAGACAGCAGGCTTTGTGCTCAGGGCAGAGAAGACGACACCGGGGCAGAAATTCTCCTATAGCCACATTTAAAACTACTGGCTGCCACAAGCTTAAAAAATGCTATAGAAAAATCAAATATTTACTGCTTCTGTTTGTTAATATCTTTCATTAGTTACTCAGCTGTAACAGTCATTAAAATGCTGAAAGGGAACTTCATGTAAATTCATCACTAGCCTGGGAATACTCCTGCATTTGCGAGCAGGCTGCACACTGCAGCAGAGCTCGGAGACTCCAT
>NW_008591442.1:40263-56054 GCF_000691845.1 Merops nubicus | reverse complement strand
ACATTAAAAAAAAAAAAAAAAAAAAAAAAAAAAAAAACCACCACAAATAACAACAGGGCATGAAAGGCAGTGCTGGTGTAAACAGGAGGCAGAGTCAATCCATCACAGGCTCACCCTGCGGCCGCTCTCAGGGGGAGACCCCACGTGCTCCAGCTCCAGTGGCTGTGGGAAGGGAGATGGGGAAATACCCTTTCTGTTCTCTACAGCTACCATAAGGAAAGGGATGATACATGTTTTCTGTTATGCCAAACCTCATCTGTGTAAATCTGAGTCGCAACAGATCGGTGAAACATATTGGGAGGCAAACAGGAGGCTGGTGCCGAGCAGGCGGGCAGGGCTCGCGGGATGGGGGAAGGAGGGAGAAGCCTCTGCTCTGGGAGGGGAGACTTCCCAAGCACAACACACCGGGGCTGGGAAAGAGGAAAGAGGCCAAAAGAGAGACAGCAGAACAATGAGAAGGGACTGGGGCTAAAGAACTGCCGAGTTTGGATCTGCAGCCCTCTGAGCTGCTTGCCTGACAAATGGCTCGCAGGAGAAGACAACACATCCACAGACAAGATGTCTCAAGGTAAACTGCAAATGCACATGATTGTCACCCTTCCACACTGATTCTCTGTTCTCATCATTTATTACTCCAGGTTAGATATTTCCTGTACTCCAACGAGAGATGTTTGAAAGGTGTAACTATGTCCACAACCCCAGACTTCTCCTTGCTGTATCAGGCTGCTGGTCAATCCCTTGCCAAGCCAACAACTCTTCAAAAACCACTGTGAAGTGGTAAAAGCAGGTGGCAACACGATATTTCAGCCTTGCTATAGTCTCCTGCTGGCTTCTATGATACTTCACAGGGCTAGGCTTGAACCATGTAAGCAGACTTCAAAGAGACTGGGGTATTGTTGGCAATCTACTTCATTCTTGACCACTGAGATAGTGAGATCTGTCCTTGCTGCTCCAAGAAAAAGAAGTTTTCCTCCTTTCAGCAATTAATTAAACTCGAAATCTACAACACAACAACAAAGGACATCCAAGACAAACAGGACATTGGCAGAAACAGCTTTTACCCAAGCTCTGCCCGTGCTACATCTCCGCATGTTGCACAGAGGTGGCGAAGCAAAACTCACCCAAAGCAGGGAAATTCTTCTGGAGAGTAGAATATCCCACATATCCTAACATATACCATACCCCAGCATCCTAGTATGAAAGAGGAATCTCTGAAGAAAGAGGAAGGGTCTTGAGGACAGAGGTAATGTCAATGAGGCAAGCTTTTGGGATGTTAAAAGGAGCCTACAGTCCGTCTCCTGGATGTTTAGAGGATCTATCCTGAATGGAATTATCCAGGTTCAGATCAAGGTGGGTTCTCAAAATTGGATGGCCAAACCCTGGACTGTTTTTCTTAACCTAATTTTAACACACTTGAGAAACCTGCACCAACCTCCTGGACGTGCCAGAGATGACAGCAATGGGAAGGAGGGATGGTCACCAACCCAGCAGGCAGCATCACTGGGGAAGCCTCGGCTCAAAAACTTCCCACCAGGCCACTGGTTCCTTCATCTTTCAGATTCTCAACCAGAATACTGAGGACACTACAACATGGTGAAGACTGTGGGACAGGGAAGTCTCATGGGAATGAAGCCCCACATAAACTATTCCAAGAGACAGGAAGGGATTTCTTCAGGAGGCAGAACAGAATTCTGACTCTACCAACACACACACCACAACGTGCAGCAGTCTCCCAAGACAGGATTTTACTTAATGGCACAAACCTAGCAAAGAGGGAGCAGTGGCAGTGCCTGAAGGGAACACAGAGCAGTGACAGAGACACCCCAGGATGCTCCTGTGGCACTTCTGCAAGGGCCCCAATCCATGCAGCAGAAGAACCAGCCATGCAGGAAGCCACTCACAACTTACTGATGGAAGGAGGAGCTGTAAGAAACACAAACTCACATACAGTTTGCCCCTGAGAGGCAAATAGGTGTGTGCAGCTGTGAAAAACAGCCAAATTCCCTTCCTACAGCACAGTAACAGGCAAACTGGGGCTTCAGATTTGCCACATGGGAGGAGAGACTCACTCCAGCACTTCTATCCATTGCTGGACAAGTTAAACAAGAAATTCAATCCAACTGCCCACATTTCACCACGAAAGCCCTCTAACAGCTCATAAGCACTAAATGATGGAGGAAATCCGTATTAACAGAACCCACTGATAAGAAATACACCTGGATTCCAGCTTCTTCTGGTGGGTGGCCTGTTGTCTCCAGTACTTCAGTAAGTGTTTCTGGAAAGGAACCACTGCATCAGCTGTAAATCCATTTACATGCAGTAGAAACGAATCCAAAATGAAGTGGCACTTAGGCTCAGGTCTGGGGCATTTTTAAAAGTTTTATCACTGGGCAGATTTCCCAGAGGAGAGCTGTGACACAAATGACATGTCTTTGAGTATTTTTTCTAAGTGAGAGTAAAAGATTTCTGATCTGAGGTATTTCTGCCATTATTTTCTTGTGTTTATGTTCTCCCTGATGCATCCTATTACAGCAAATCTGCTTGGGAGGGCTCCGTTCTTGAAGATGATGCATGCTCCAAGAACACCTTCTGCCCAGGCCATCATCCCAAAGAACCCAGTCGTATGCTTCAAGCTGATCAGAGGCACTGCACAGGCAAACCCAGAGCACCTAGCACACTACAGACTGGGCTATAAAGACCCAATTATTTCATTTCTGAAGCAACTGCTTTTTCCAGCCAATTTAGCAAGATTTACTTCTGACCCAAGATCTGCATTTACATAAGATACTCTCACCCAAACTTAATGCACAGGGACAGAGTATTGAAAAACCAAGGTGAGTTTTCTATGAACATCTCCAGTGCTCGTTCCAGTTCTTCAAAAATACAGCTAACCCACTCCCTGAAGGAGGACACAGTAATAACTCATCCCCTTTATTTTTAGCCTAGCTCTTCCTTCAAAGCCCAGCAAGATATGTGGAGTTTTGCAGCGTGCAAAGAATCCCTGCTCATGATTAACATCTATGTGAATAATAAAGCTTTAATCTGGTTTGAGTCTGTTACCTACTGCTTCAGCAAGTTTAACATCAGATGGGAGCAAGAGTAGCAAGGGTATCCAGACAGCCTTCATACCACTCCAAGCAGTACTACAAGGCTTAATTAATTGAGATCACCAGATGAAAAACCTCATCATGTATATAAAAGGTAAAGGTAAAACATCTGCTGATGCTCAGGCAGTACCGAGGTGGGATGCTACACAGGAACCTCAGATAAACTTCAAAGAGAAAGGACTGAGACCCATCTGCACAGCAGAATTACATTCCTCCTGCTCCAAAGTCCCAGCCTCAGATGGATGCTGAAATATAATGGCAGGAACCCAAGCAAAGCTCAATGCTTTAATCAGACACCTTACTTTTATTTTCTCAGCCAAGTCTTCTAGTAAGCCCAACACAGGTTGAGTTGCTCCTTTTAAAGCAGCACAAGTGTGAAGGCAGCTCAGACAGCAAGCCAGCCTCTCAGACTGGTGCACATGCCTGCCTCCCTCTCAGAGGTGCTCTGGGTGTCAGCAGTGCTGTGTGACCAGAAGCTGAGAGGGAAAGGCAACTCGTGCAGGCCACATTTCAACAAGGCTGGAGGTGGTTCTCCCCATTATGTACCCTTCCCCACCTCTGGAGTGGGGCTGCTCTGCAGCCAGCCAAAGTCACCCTGTGAGCAAAGTACCAGCCTGCCATCTCAAAGGAGCTAATAATTTGCTGCACTGGTTTCTGCTCTCCAGCATAAATCAGAGTGAGAGGCAGCCAAGCATCTGAAGGGCAGCTTGGTATTTGCCAGGCTGCCTCCAACATAAGCAACCCAGAGACGGTCCCTGGCTGCACCATCCAGTCAGCCTCTCAGCAGAGACCATCTAACATCTCAAGCCACTTACCCAGGAGCCACAGCTGTGCCCAGACCCTGCTCAGACATCTGCTGCCCTGCTGTCCAGGCACAGATCCTTCAAGTGGTCCCGTCCCTGCTGGAGTGCTGGACAGACTGCAAAAATCATTCCCACCTCCCTCTGCCAGCAGGTAAGCCAAGCTCCATTCTACAATATCTAGCTTCTTAGTCATCACTTTTTCTCCTCCTCTCCACCTCTTCAAGCATCCTCAGATGCTTAAAGACAGACTGGTTGCTCTCTATTAAGCTATTCCAATCTATTTCTGTAAGCTCTGCACAGAGCCCTGGTGCTCCAGCAGGCAGTGAGCTCCTCCAGCTCCCACACCATCCAGCACCACAGACATGCCCAAACCTCCAGTGCATTAAATAACCACCCAGAGAGGAGCAGTGCCAGCCCGGGGTGCAGCCTGGCACTGCTCCTCTGTCCCTGGGGCACCATCTGGGCTCCATGCACTCAGCTCCTGCTCACAGCACCACAGCCCAGCACCCCATTCAACTCAGACAAACCTTGCTAGTGACTGGGAAGGGTGACAAATCTACCTACTCTCCAGTTCACAATGTAAACGTGATACTGATTTCCACCCCACTCCCCCCCAAGCATATATTTAGGCATAATATATTTTAATGGTAAAAAGATGCTTTGTTCCATAGGGGCTGTGGGGGTGTGTGTATTTGATCCCTGTGCTTCAAACAGATCCAGGAATGGAATTTAATACATTTATAAAATTAAAAACAGATGCTGTAGACTGTTTAAAGCAGCAGAGAAAATAATAAGAGGAACACTCCAAGGAAGGTGACATGAAAAAAAGGGCTGAATGTAGCAGGGAAATGGAACTGCAGTAACGACTGTGGGACTTGAGGGACACACGGGTCCATGCCACAAGTCCCTTGGGAGAGACAGCTCCCAGCTCAGGCACACTGACATCTCTTCTAGGTGAGCTAGAGAGAGAAAAGTAATAGACAGCACCAGCTGAAGACAGAGCACGTTTGTCTTCCAGTATGAGCGATGCAGTTCACCTTAAAATATAAATCACTGTGCATGCACACAGAAATCCCTTCCTTTTCTACTGAGTTTACCTCAAAATATTAAAGCAAATGAACACTTCAAGGCCGAGTTACATTTTTCTACTGCTTCTCCCTCCCTCCTCATTTTCCTTTCTGTAGGTCTCTTGGCTTGGCCAGTGAAGTTTCCTGGGAAGCTGATGCAGGTGGTGTCTGCCAGGAGGCTCCTGGGGCTCCAAGTGCTGCAGCACCAAGCTCCAAATGCTCCATTCCCATTTTCAAAAGCAACAGAAAATTCTCCTTTTAGCTTTTGGTGCCCTGTTTGTTACCACCAGGTTTCTATTTGAGCCAAACCCAAGTCAACATCCTTTTGGAAATGAAATGGAATGAATGCCAGCACCTCTCCTGCCCACCCTGACTTCCAGGATACCTCACTCGTTAAGGATGGTACCACATTTCCATCAGGAATGGTGCCACACTTCCACCAGGAATGGTACCACACTTCCACCAGGAAAGGTACTATTCAGAGTGTCAGAAGTGGTTTCAGCCTCTCTCCCCAGCTCCGTGCAGCACTGCCTGACGTTAACAGCACTGTCACCCCCATTTTGCAGAGCATTCTGCTGAGGGATGGAGCCTGTGAAGCAACTTTGCCTCTGGTCACAGAAATAAGTGCAAGACCAGGGGCTGCAGCTCCAAGCCTGTGCTCAGATCCTGCCTCACTCCTCCTGTGCACAGAGGAGCCCGTCTTGGACATGCAGATGATACATTTGCATTGCAAAGCGAGGAGCCGCGTGCCTAAGTGCCTGTATGTACAAGTAGATGCATATTTGGGAGGCAAATCTTCGGAAAATTCAGCGCATAGTGTTCTGCCTACAAGTCAAAAGCCATCTCCAATTGCTAAAACTTAAATAAAAACACAAGTTGCTACAACTCATAAGGAGCTTAATATTTATTACTATGTACTGCAAGCACGCAGCTCTGCAGAAAGACTCCCTTACTGTCTCCAGTGATTATTCAAGGGAGGAGGAAAAGAAAGAATAGCCTTTGATAGTAACAAAAAAAGCAAGTGTGGAGAAAACAATGTATTAAATCCTTGGCTTTCACAGCCAAGAGGCCAACGAAAATGCTATATATTTATAAAGGAAATGAAAACCTGTCAGCAACAAAATGAACTGAATAACAGAGCTCGGGCTGAATAAAAAGCAGCAAGAACTAAAGAACCAAAAGCACTACTGGAGTGGGAAATAGAGCACGCTCTGCATCCCTGGAAAGAGGGCTCTGAGTGGGTGCATGACCCATTTGGGTACCAGACAGGAGTCCCTAACCACTCCCTCCTGAAACCCTGCAGGCAGGGAACCAAACGTTGGATGATGTCAGCAGACACACTGTTCACAGGACATGGAACTGAGGCAACCAGAGCATCTCCTGTGCACTCCCAGCAGACACAGGCAACAGGAACCCCTGCTGCTCCCTGGGGTGGATGCACGGGTGCTTCGGTGTCCAGGACTCTGCAGTCTCCTGCTACCAGTCTCTGCAGAGCAGAAGTTCAAGAGATGTGATCTTCTCGTTGCACAGAGGCATGAGCACAAGCAATGTCTGGTTTCCACGTGCTGAATTTATGGCCCCATCCCTCTGAGCCCAACAGGTGCCTGGGTGCCTTTGGCTACAGCAGCCTTGGAGGAGGAGGAAGAGAAGGAGGCTGCAAGGGCAGACGTCAGCTCCCAGCCCACAAGAGAAGATACAGCCTTCAGGTTACAAAGGTAGGAAACTTCTGTTTTGCCACAGAAAATATGCCAAAAGACCAACATGGACTAGCCTGGATCCCGACCCTGCAGCTGGAAGAGCTAGCCTATCAGATTTCTGAATTCTTAAGGTTAGAAGAGAACCTGAAAAACCACTAGAGAACTTGAAAACTCAAAACACAACTAAAATATACTCAAGTATTGCCATCTTGATAGAGACAAGGCTTTTTAGCGTGCAGAAGACTTGGATTCAAGATCTGATCTGATATTAAATAATTTAGCTTTATGCTTCTAATTGCAGGAAGTTTGTGTGATTTCAAAAATAAACAACATAAGTATTTCATAATTCAGATACTTAATTACTATTACCATATTGATTGCAGGAAATAGGATTAACCACACATTATATTATCTCAGAGGATAATGTCAACACTCTTGAAGTGATGGCTAGCTATGAACTAGCTCACTGAACTACACGAGAAACAAAATACAAACCACGGCCATCAGAAAGGAGAATTCTCAATGAATTGGCATGTTCATCATGCAGCCTGGACTCCCAGTGAAATCCAGGAGTGGAGCAGAAACTGTAAACACACGGAGTTAAACTCATGCTCAGAGAAGAAGAGTGTGTTGTGTGAAGAAGAGAAGAAGGCTGGAAGGTTTTTACTTCTTGAGACTTCCCTTGCTTAGATGGTTCATCAGTGCAGAAACTGATATAGGTCCAAAAGTCAGTACTACAAAGAACAATCATGCTCCTTCTTCCCCTGGTTCCTACAGAAAGGTTTGGTGAACTAATGGGGAATGTGCCTGAACACATTTCCCAAAGGAAACCTGACTGTAGCAAGACCTGTGCAGCTGGGAGGAGCATCTCCTCCTCCTCCTGGTGAGCAGAGTCTGCTGGACACTGCTGCCAGGGGAGATCATCAACCACAGAAAGCAGAAATACCTCCAGCATTCAATACCAAACCCACCCCGGGCTCTGCCCTTACTCCATCTTCCAGCACCCTCGTGCGAAGAGAGGTTCTGGGGTTGCCAGGGGCAGGCACTGGGAGACACCAATGGGCATCTCCTACAGAAAGGACCTTCCCAGAGCAGCTGGTCTCACCCCCTGCACAAGGACACTCGCTGACAGCCAGGAAGTCTACGCTAACTCCCACAGGAGACCGTGAAGTGCAGCCTGGATTAGAACAGCCTGGAGTCCATTTGAGCTCTCTCAACACAGACAGACTTTTAGTTCAGATGGGATCAGAAGAGATTAAGCTGTGCATTAATGAGAAGTGGTGGTCTCCAATCTGAAAAGGTGCTTTTTGAAAAGAAATGCCAGGAACTTGCTGAGATGCACTGGGTTTGTATCTTCCCCACCACAGACTGCAGTTACTTCTGGTGCACATCAACAGAAGGGCAAGAGCAAGACAGGAAAATAGCACAAGCCTTTCCACCCTGCGTGACAGGCAGGCTGAAAATCTCCACTGAGACACTTAAACTCCGCTTGCTGTCTAAAAGACGATGCTCAGACACTCCTGTTATTTGCTTTTCATCATCTTGAGGATTCAACAAATCCTCGACCGCACTGGTAGCTGTGGGGACACTCCCCATAGGAAGGTTGGCAGCTGTGGAGGGGGAACAGCACTGCCTTCCACGGGTCTCTGCAGGGGGGACAGCCACTCCGACCCCCTCCCACAGCACGCTGCCAGAAACCACAACTGCAGCTCTCATCAGCCCTGCCACGCTCTGTTCCCATCGCCAGCATCACGTCGGGAGTGGGAAAACACAGCACTCCATTATTTGGAGTGAAGGGACATCAGTGCTTCCATTTTCCCTGCCACAACCTGAGAGCTGCCCCAGCACCCTGCAGATGAGGAGTCACCTCAGGGCAGCTCGCCGAGCTGGGCAAAGCTTTTGCAACAGGAAATCCTCACTGCCTTTTAGCCTTCAGAGCAGAGTAAATCCCTTCAATCCTAACTAGCATCCAAATTAGTAACTGAAGGAATCCCCACGGAGGTCCCCAGAGAAACCAGCTCTGGCTGAAGCCATCAGCACACTCTGCCTCCTCTCCGGACAGTTGGGCAACGCTTGTTTGCACTCCCATCAGCGACTGCAGGAGCTCAGCATGCCTGTGTTGCTCCTTGAGGGGACAGCCCTCCCTAACAGCCCAAGGCCACCTGCCTCATGGTTAATGCAGCACTTCCCATTGACTTGTTTGTCCAGGATCTCCCATGCTGCCTTCAGCCCTTACCCACATACTGGTGTAGTCAGCATTCACCCTGACAGAACCCAGCACTCGGGGCACGTCTGCATTTTTGCTCTGGCTCTTTGTGTGGCAAGGTGAGGCTGCAGGCAAGTGATCTCCACGGAGCCCTGCCTGGCTCCGGGGGTCAGCACCCCTGGCACAGCACAGCCAGCCCAAGGCTGCTGCTCAGCATCTCCCGGAGCCTAAGGAAGGAGCCAGCTCCAGAGAGCAGCACTCCAGAGCAGCCCTGCAGGAGGGTTCAGGGGCCAGGACACTCCCCAGGGTTTGTTGTGCACCCTCAGCTCCCCCCGAGCGAGGCCCAAGGCAGAGCTGGGCTGGCAAATGCCCACGAACCCCCCACAAGAACCCGGCGAGGTCGATCCCCACAACATCTGCACAGGCAAATGCCTGAGAGCTCGTTTTGCAGAGCAACCTGCAGAGATGGGCCTGAGGCCCAGAGGCACTCAGCTGAGGTGTTAGCCAGCGAGAGCCAGGGCCCCATCCAGCAGTGCCCAGCACGTACAGCTGTGGGAAGGAGCAGACAGCTCAGGCACCAAAGTGGGCAACTCTGGACATTATCCTTTTACAATTCTGTTCTACACAATTCAGCCACATAAAATCTGTTGTCAGATAGGACAGGAAGGAAAAGTGCTGTGTCTACATAGAGCACCATGTACCACATCTCTTTGTGTGTGTGCATCTGTGTCTGTATACACCTCCTGGGTGTTTTTCTGGGAAGCCTACAGGAATCATAGGCTGGCTGAGGGACCCCAGAGATCATCTCATCCAAACTCCTGCCATGGGCAGGGCAACTCAACTGGACCAGGTTGCTCAAGGCCTCATCCAGCCTGGCCTTGAACACCTCCAGGGAGGGGCACCCACAGCCTCTCTGGGCAATCCAGTCGAGTCTGGCCACCCTCAGACTGAAGAACTTCTGCCTAAGATCCAGTCTAGACCTGCTCTCCTCCAGTTTAAAACCATTTCCCCTTGTCCTGTTGCTGGGCACTCTTATGACAAGTCCCTCTCCAGCCTTCCTGGAGGGTCCCTTCAGGTATTGGAGGCAGCTCTAAGGTCCCCCCAGAGTCTTCTCTTCTCCAGGCTGAACAACCCCAGTGCCCTCAGCCTGTCCTCACAGCAGAGATGCTCAAGCCCCTGCATCATCTTTGTGGACTCCTCTGGACTCATTACAACAGACATATGGCCCTTTGATGGTGGGGACACCAGAACTGGATGAAAATCCATTTCCTTTTCGACTTGTATAAAACGCACAGACTTTCTTAAAAATCCTTCCATTTTTCATTTCCTCGATGTTGCAACCTTATCCAAATATCCAAAAACTCCAATATGAATCAACACCAACAATTCAGCCCCAACTCCACCTAATCTAGACATGAGGAGCATTTAGAAATCAATTACCAACACCAGTAGGATTTCCTTGCTCTCTCTGCCCCAGCAAACCAGGGCCAACTGTTCGATTCACCCCAGCCCTTGGTAACTAAGGCTGATGAAGTTTTAATAGCAATGCTGGGAGCACACACTGGAAGCTGACAAAGCCAGTTCTCCACAACTACCCTCCCACCAGGAGAAATTCTTGTGTTCTGAAGCGATGGCAGACACCTCACCCTGCATGCTCCACTCTGGACAGCACAGAGTGGCTCAACAAGAATCTGACAGCAAAATACTCCATGGGGCACTCCGAGCCCAGATAACATTGTTGAACTGGAGGCAACTGCATTTGAACGCATGTACTTCTAAGAGGACCCAACAGCAGGAGATTTCGTGGCTGTGCATAACATTTCCAGCAAAACAAGCTGAGGTTTTGGACTCTGCACAGCCAGCACTTTACTACAGTCTATTTTTTGGCAAACTGTGGGACCACAGAGGCCATCAACATGAAGACTTTTTTTCCCATGCCGGTTCACAAAGGAGCACCAGCAGTAAGCATGAGCTACCACCAAGAACCTGTGGGTTCTTCCACATCAGGGAAGGATCTTCTCCCACCACAAAAATCCCACAGACTGAGGGCCTGGCACCCACGCTGCCCATGCTGTAAGCACACCAGCCACTTCAAAAGGCTCCTAAGGAGTTAAATTTAGAGATGAACTCTCAGTGCCACTGAAGTCGATGACAATTTTGTCATCAGTTCAAATGGGGCCAGGAGCTTAGCCCGTGACTTGGCTGGTTTTAAAAGAGGAGGACAGCAAGGTGCAGCCCAGCCTGCAGTCACTTCAGCAGACTTATTTCTGCCTTCAGTTACTCAGGTCAAAATATTTCCAGTAAAACAGAAAGACTAACAGCATGTGACCACATCCGCAACCCGAAGCCACACCACCTCATACTGCAGTCCCTCCACATTTACCAGCAGAAGACAGGCCAGGTTAGAGCAAGCCACAGAACTCCCAGGCACATCTCAATGCCACCAGAAGCACTGGGAGGGCTGACTGCTCCTTGCTCCTCTGCTCCACTAGCCTAACACCCCTGAAAGGCATGGTACAACATAACCATGGAAAGGTCAGATTTCCTGACAAGACACAGAAACCCACTGTTTGTAACTTCTTGTTTCCAAAAATCCCACAGCACATTTCCCTGCTGGAGGTGACTTGACCCCCACCAAGTTCCAGTACAGGGAAACAGCTTTTCTTCTGCCTGGAGCTAACAGCTCCAAGTGCTCCATCCCCCCCAGGAGCTGGGCACTTTGGAGATTTAACAGCTTCTAGCTTTGCCAAAGAGCCACCACGGAGTGAGTGCCAAGTGCTTCACACAGCTTTGGGAGGTGCCAACAGCAGCTGGCCCTGAACCTCCATTTCTCTTGTGGCATTTCTTGCCCACTTCGCAGGAACACCTCTTAAAATCCCAGTCAGTCTGTAGGGTGATTAAACAGGGGCAAAAGCTCCTAATTAGCAGTCTGCAACAACCAGAGAGCACCCGTGATTAGCGAAGAGAGAGAGGTGACAGCAGAGAGCCCATCACAGCAAAGGTGCCCACCCTCCTGGTACCTGCTCAGTGCAGCTCCTCTGCAGCCATCGCTTCCTCACTGTGACCACCACCGTAGCCATCACCTCTTCCCTCTGGCCATCTCCCATATAGAGGCAGCTCTCAGGGTGCTGCAGATCTGGCGCTGTAAAGCTCCACGTGCTCCTCTGGCACAACCCAAAACTCAGCATCAGCCGAGGCAGGAGAGAAACCAGCAGGACAACCTCCCTGCTCCTGCCTCGGCGCTGCTCTGCCCACCTCCCTGCCAGGCAACCCGTGACAATGGCCCAAGCCAAGCCTGCCATTATGTGCTCATCCCACATCACAATGCAGTGACACACGTGGCACCTCCTGGCCAAACGGGGAACCTGGGAGCCACAAACACCCCAACTCCTTCCCCAATACCACTTGCTCCAAGTTTACAGCACGCAGCTACTCGGGGAACCGAAGCACACTCTCCACGGTTAATGTAAAATATTAATGTCTCATTTGTTCAACAATTTTGTGGAAATTAAAACTTTTAGGTTAATCATATACTGAACAATTTTAATTAAAGCAGTTATAAAACAATTAATCCATGAGAGCAGGCTTGGATCCTCGCCAGCCTTATTGGTTTAATACATGTAGGCAAAGCTTATTTCTCCCCCTGTTTGACTTAATGAATGCTAATAAGTGACACAAAATATGCATGCAGAGCTCCTAATATAGTTAGTCCATCTGGTTTCACTTGCATTTTGTATTTGTCATTTTGCTTTGACAGAGAAATTGAAAATGAATTCTCTGTGCTAGAAATTAGAGGAACTTTGTACCCTGCTTAATTTAAAATCATTTTTGCAAACCTTTGGGGGAAAAAAAGACAGCAACACAGTACAGCAGCCAGAGCTCTTGTGGGTTGTTCCAAGGCTGGAAAAGGGAGCAGGGCAGAACCACAAGACTCTACTGAGCAGAACCACAGCACTGCAGGAAGGAACAACACTTGCTCAGCTTCTTTTTCCATCAGTATTTCTACAGATTTTTTTTTCCCTTGACTAGATGGGAATATAAAGGCAGAGGATAAAATATGATTTTAAGCGCCTGAGACAAATCCTCCACTACTTCAATTTGTTCTGCATTACAACTTGTTTGATCCATTTGGGGATGTATTTGTTTGCCAAAGCAAGACAAGCTCGAGTTCTTTCTTGAATATTCAACATATGCCAAATTTTTTTTTTACCTTTTTAGCACTTACATTTGAGTTTCACAGCCACGTTACTCAGGACCATCATGTCAGATGCAACCACCCTGCCATTGGAAAGCCACCTGCAAAGGTCCCACGCAGCCAAACTCACCTGCCTGCAGCTCAGACTGCCCTGAGCAGAGCCTGCCCTCTCCCAAGGACATGCCAAGAGTGAAAAATGGGCTCTCCTGTGAGTAAAATCATGTCACAATGAGATCATATACAACATGATCTATCGCCATGGAAAGTGGCCTCTGTGGAAGCTCCAGTTCCCATCACCACCACCCTTCCCGCAGTCCTTCCAGAAGGTCCCAGCTCTGCCCCTTCCCAGCCCATGAGGGTCCTTCCATTCAAGGAAGGGGTCTGGATCAGCTCTGGACACATCCCCTTCCAAAACCAGCGTGGCACAGCAGGAGGTACAGCTGCACTGGGTTAAACACAGTTCCTTTCTTCCCTGCCTGAGGTCACTGCCCACTTCTGCTGCTGAGATATCCCAAATGGTGACAACAGGGAGTCTACAAGAGCTTGAAAACTAGCTCTGTTCCCAGGGGACCAGTGTCCCAAATTCAACCACATCAGAATAAGCAGGAGGAAGGGAATCGTGTGGGCACATCCTGAAAGGTGCATGCAAGACAGGGCAGAAGAGGAGAGCACCATCAACCACCCCGTGATCACCGTGACCCTTCCTGTACCCTCACAAGGCAATGAAGGGAGAAACTTTATCTCAGCACTTCAGAACTGCAAAGTGATGATAAATCTGGGCACCAGCCATTGGCATTATCTGCTTAGCCCAGTAATCGGTTTATGAGCCAACCTTGGGCTCACCTTGATCTACAGTTTTTGAGTCATGTTCCTCCTGCCCCAATGAGATGTCTCCTGTCCCTTCCCACAGCAAGGTGCTGTGCCCACCAGAGGAAGGAAATTCGGGCACACACCTGCACAAGGGTGACAGTGAGTGCTCCACACTCGTCCTGCACTCAGCCTTCCCTGTCCTGCAGCATGTAGTCATGGACGGCCTGAAGGCAACGGGACCTGGAGAGCTCCATGGTGCAAGATGCACCCTCACTCTACATCATATTTCCAGCCACTCATTAAAAATGCCAGCTCACCACAGGAGGAGCCGTGGCAAGAGGAAGCAGGAGCATAGGGAGCTCAAGGAAAAGACAAGGAGAAGGTGAAACAAATGGGAACAGCTTCAGGCAGATAAATAACTGCCTTCAAATGAACTCGCTGACTGTTACTGAGCAAAATTTGGAACCTCATGCTCAGAAGACCAGCAATGTGCCCAGGTGGTCAAGATGGCCAACAGCATCCTGGCTTGGATCAGCACTAGTGTGGCCAGCAGGACCAGGCAGGGATTGTCCCCCTGGACTTGGCACTGGGGAGGCTGCACCTCAAATCCTGGGGTCAGTTTTGGGCCCTTCACTCCAAGAAGGACCTTGAGGGGCTGGATTGTGTCCAGAGAAGGCCAATGAAGCTGAAGAAGGGTCTAGAGCACAAATCTTGTGAGAAGCAGATGAGGGACCTGGGGGTTCTGGGCCTGAAGAAAAGGAGGATCAGGGGAGACCTTCTGGCTCTGCACAGCTCCTGACAGGAGCCTGGAGCCAGGGGGGGGTCGGGCTCTGCTCCCAAGGAACAAGGGACAGGACAAGAGTCAATGGCCTCAAGTTGTGCCAGGGGCAGTTTAGGTTGAATATTAGGGAAAATATCTTCCTCAAAAGTGTTGTCCAGGCCTGTCCCTGGCTGCCCAGGGCAGTGGTGGAGCCCCCACCCCTGGAGGGGTTTCCAAGCTGTGGAGATGTGGTGCTGAGGGACACAGGGCAGTGGGGACCTGGCAGTGCTGGGGCAATGGTTGGACCCCATCTTGAAGGTCTCTTCCAACCAAAGCAATTCCATGGTTCTATGAAATGAAGTCCTCTAACGTACCTGTGATACCTGGGGGAGAATAGAACCAAGCTGCCCCTTAACCAGTGCTCAGAGCTCATTAATCTGTCAGCCTAGTTAAATGCCCCCATGCCACCCAGGGCAGCACGACAAGGAGCAGCTGGACCCCCTTCACCTACACTCCACTGCAGATCCCCACCCTTGGGAGACTTCCACACTGCCTGCCAGCTCAGACCTTACTCCTAGTTTATCCCACAGCAGTCCTCCCAGTGATGATCCTGCATTTTTCTGCCAGAAGGATCCCAAAATAGCCCACGAATCACACACAGTGCTAGAGCCCACACACGTGGGGCAATGCCCCACCAGGTACCAGAGAAGCCCCAGGAGATAAAGCTGCAGCAGCAGCACTGCAGCTCCTCCCGGCATGGTGGGGGGAGATGCCACGTTGCTGATGCTAACACCAGACTGATGTGCTGGTTCTGTCCAAAATCTGAGCAGAAAGCGAGATTCAGCACCAAAACTGACATTAAATAGAGCCCAACTGGACTCTGGTACTGAGCTCACCAACAAGGACTTTATAAGTGCTGAATACCTCCTCTGTGGGTCACTTCAGAAAAATACAGATGTGGCTCCTCTGCACCCAGGCAATCCAGCAGAGCAGCTTTGGTTTGGGGTATTTTTTTTTTTTTTTACTTTTGTTTTGTTTTTTTTTAAGTGTTTAAACATCCTACAAACGCTGTTTAGGGAAGTCAGCAGGAGGCCAAATAGAAGCCTTGTGTCTCAGTGGATAACAATCCTTCTGTGAAATCGTTCC
>NW_008591442.1:22558-40232 GCF_000691845.1 Merops nubicus | reverse complement strand
GCAGGAATCAAGTCACTCTTACATCTCCCTCCTCACTTTTTTTTTTTTTAAAGTCATTTTAGCAAAGCTCTCTTTGAAGTTTAAACCCTCTGCAACAACACTGCTTGCCAACAAGATAAAATATTTAGTACTGCCATATACTAAAATCATATCTCTGACAATAACTTCCACGCCTGACATAGCACAAAAGTTAATTCAGCCAACAAAGCAATACTTGCATTTTGTGTATCAAGAAGTAGCAATTTATCTTTTTTGTATATATAAATTACATCCACTATGGTGCTATTTAAACCTAAACCCTCCTGTTGTTAAATAGAGAATAGAAAGATCTTTAAATACAGACAAAAAGATCAGAGCTATAGGGAGAGGTGTGACAAATGCAGAACATTACTAGGGTGAAAAAATAAACACAGCAATCATGATGGTCCCCAGCAAACCCTCCCTGCTCGAGCCTACACGTGTCCTTCCTCTTGCTGGGCTGGTTGGGGCTTCTCAGCAGCAGCATCTCACTTCAGCAATCGTGGCAACAGTCTCAGTTTGCTTCAGCACGTGTGACTTGAGAGAACCTGCAACGCACAAGGCCACCAGCAAGGCAACCCAAGCCTGGGACAACCTGGCTCAGTGCTACCAGCAGCCCACTCAGACCAGCAAAGCTCCTGGGAGGGCAGCAGCTCTCTGTAACAGCCCTGGTGAGCCCTGCCAGCATCCCCATCTGAGAGGGCTAGGGGATGGGGGTTTGGGCACAGCCCTCACAGGGCTCCACCTCACTGCTGGCTTCCAGTTCGGTGTGCCGGGCGTGTGACATTTAATGCCAGTGCCTGTCTCCCTCTGTTGGAGGGTCTCCGAACAGATGATGGCAAGAGCTCGGCTAGCATGGATTATGGACTTCAATGGGGAAACAAAACAACTGCTGGTGAGGACAGGCAACGTCTGGCTGGTGTGTGTACAACATGCTGCAGCTCTTTAAGACCCTACCTCATACCCCCTGCGCCCGCTGCCTTGGACCAGGTACGTGGCAGCATGGGCAGCCAGCTCCATCCACAGCCAGGGAAGGAGAAGCTCCACCTCTGCAAACACACGTGCTCTCAGAGAAGGCAGGAATGGCGCAAGGGTTGGGGAACAGAAAGGAAACACATCTTGTAATCTGACCTTTCGGGTGTGCTGCAGAAGAAAACAATGGAAATGTTGCAATGACCGCAAGGTTTTGTTGGCAAGGTTTTTTTCTTAGTTTTGTCTCCATTACAGGTCTTCCCTTCCTTACTCACCACTTATATACAAACTTAAAGAACAAATAACTACCTCCCCCAACCAAAATCACACCATCTGTTCCCATTTCTGCTCTTGCTTTTATGAGCTGCTCTTCACTGTGCGAAGAGGCATCACCTCAGTGCCTCATGTACCATGTCCTCACTCCTAGCCAAACTCAATGCATTTTACTCTTTCACATAAAATTAACTGAAACAGCCCCAAACGTCTGTCTTTTCTCATCTCTTTGCTGGTACCTAGAGCTTAGAAACTTCTCTCTAAGCAATTCAATTCCCCTCTCACATATGCTCAGCACACATGCACTTGATAACACTATCTTCTCGCAAAAGAGCAGGCTTAGGGTTCCCAAACTGAAAAAAGGCAAATTAATTTAAAACAAATGCACAAATGCACTCCCCCTTTACCTCTGCAGGATGCAAACAAGAATGCTGCCAGACTGAAATCAGCTCTGTTCCTGAGAGCATCTCTGTCGCCTTGCCTTGCCCCACAACATGACTCCCTCCACTGGTCCAGGACACCAGTTTGGACCCAATCTGCCTTCTCATCCTTGTGTTCCCCACAGCCTGGCCCTACCTTACTCTTGTGTCATCCAACCATCACCTTCAGCCTTCCTGTTCATCTCTCAAAGCTTCCCAAAGAGCAGCTTTAAGCACGTTTCACATCCTCCTCTGGACTTGGTGTCTCTCTTAACACATCCCATAACCCAAATCTTTCCTGAGCAGAGAGCTGAGGCCCCACCACGAGCTCGCCCTGAGCGGAAGGCATCACGGCCGGGAGCTTTTTACAACGTGAGGCAAACAAAATCCAGACCCTGCCAAGCGTGTGTTACCTGCAGCATAAATCACTGCTTCGGCCGGGTTAGTGTTGGTAACACACAGCCACAGATACGTTTTTTAAAGGCACAGACAGGATTCTCACACCAGTGAGTTCATTTCGCTCTTCTTTGAAATTACAGGCATAGTTCAGCGAGTGAAAACTGTAGCTAGGAACGTGCATTTCTAAGAATCCACCCTCTGGTTTCCCATCTAGAGTGTGTAACTCATAGCAGGAGCCCAGATCTTTATCTCCTTCCACCTGACACAATTCCAAAGGCGGGTGTACTACTCATCTGCTCCAGTGTAAATGATGGATTTGTCTTGACAACGTTAAGATCAATGGCACAGAACCAAGCCCTCCTAATTGGAGTCCAACACCAGTAGCTGCAATAAGCTGGTCTAGGCACGTATTTAAGCAGAGCCTCCACATTACTGTTTCCTCCCCGTCTCCTGCAACTGCTGCCACAACATGTTTTTAAGAAACCTGGACTCAGGGATCTGACAAGTAAGGCAAGAAGCCGGATTCAGCTGTCACAGGAGGCAGAGGAAACCTGCCCCTTTTGTAGGAGCTCACCATGGAGACCTGTCCCTGGGAGAGCCCCCAAAAGCACTGCTGCCCATCCCGAGAGCATCCATCCAGCCAACCGACCTCCCGCAGTCCCTGCAGGAGCCAGACAACTGAAATCATCTGTGAGAAGGAATCAAACCACAGCAATAAAAAGCCCTCCACCTGCGGGCGATCACTCTTTTCCAGTCAGATTAGCAAAATGACTGCTTATTTACTGAAAATAATGAATAGCCCGGTGCTTTTAGTTGGGAAAGGTACGCGGGGGGGATGCTGTGTGTTGCTGCAGCAGATTTTTAAATAAACAGGAAGCCCCTGGTGATGGCATGTATCATGGCCAGGAATGAAGCAGTCCCGTGACTCCCACGAACATGACTAATGGCAGCTCTCAGAAAGCACACCAGGAATATAAGCAGAGCAGGTAAAAGTCAAACAGAGGGAAAGGGAAGTGTAGAGAAAATGTAGGCTTGCTCAGCCTGGCTCCAGATTGATGCCCCAAACCAGGATTTTGAAGAATTTGAAAACAAAGGGAAGGAAACGCTGTCTCGGAACTAACCCTCGCACCAGGTTAGTTCGTGTCTCTGGGCTCTGGCCAAGCCCACGTGCATGAGCATCTGTGTTAACACATGAGCTAAAGCAGAGACTGCCTAAAAGGAAGAGCAAAACTCTCACTCTGGCCTCCAGGATCTATCAGTCACACTTGCAAGAGTTCAGCATTAAGTCCTCAGAGCAGATTTCCGATTCTGGGTATTTTACCAATTATCAGACCCTGTAAGCACCTAAATCTTTCACGCATCTTTCCTCACCACCTACGAGTGAAGCAGGGAAGGGCTATTCATTTTCCAGAGGGATCAGATTTCTGGGTCTAAATTCCCCTCCTGATGCTGGCTTTATACTTTGGCTGGAGATCTTCTGAGGTGCTTTGCCACGAGGAACCTCAGGAGCAAGTACTCGGCCCAGATTCAGCTGTTCTTTACATGTCTACACAGGACCAAGTCCCCTGCCAGCAGAGAAACTGAACCCAAGTCCTCCAACCACTCCAGCCTGCTACACATTCCATTCACCAGAAAACCATCACAACAATCCCTGATGCTACAAGTGGTGGGGGTAAAACAAACAAACCAATGCACCCCACCACAAAGGAAAGGTTGGCACGGCCAGAATGGTATCAGCAAATACACTTCTAGGATTTTAGCTCCAACAACCAGAAAGGCAGCGTACCAACACCAAAGTCAAAATGCCTTTTAGAGATGAATTTTGGAAAGTTTAAGTTTATTCTTCTCTTAGGATTTCACTACACAGCAGTGAGAAACAGGCAAAGCGAGCATGACGTTTCGCCAGGACCTCCATGGCAATGGGATTAGGAACACCCTAAAAGCAACGTGGCATCAGCACAGACATTTTTTTGCAGCAGTTTGTCACACAGCAGTGTAAGAGCAAAGTGGGGTCACTCGGGACAACGTGATCTCCAGTATACATAGTGGGAAAAGGTTTCAGAAAAAGCAAAACGCTTCCCTCTGGATTAGTTTTCTTCCCAAGTGCAGGCAGCGAATGATGGAAGCAGATTAGTTCTGGGTGTTCATTCAAGCCATAATCCCCTCGCCCCGGAGCCGTCGCCTTCAGTGGCACTAATTCAGTGAAACAGAAGATCCCAGACGAAAGGCCTGACGGCTCATCTCGATTCCTAAGTGATGACTGATAAAAACCAGGAGCTTATTCAAATTTCAGCTACCCCAGTGCAGAACCTCTGAGTACTTTGCTTTGACGCCAACATTGCTAAACAAAAAAACTACTTCAAGGACTTACCAATTCTTTTTAAACTAAAAGAAATGCACATTCTGGCTTTTTCTGCCCATCACGTTCCTGTTTGGACATCCAGGACTTACACAGCACTGAACAAAAAGATACCACTGTTCCCAACAGCTCGTTCCTATACAGAGGAATCTGTTAGATGAAAACTGAAACTCAGCACCCAAGCTTTTAAGAAGCTAATCCAGCAGATTGCACGCAAACCTCCTTGGTGAACACAAACAACAGGGCCTGAATAATACATAAAAAATATACTATTGACAGAATCACTTCTGCACACACCACTTTCAACCTATGTGATGGAAGCACCGGAGAATCTTTATGGAAAGCCAGCACTGACTCGGCTTGAAAGGCACCTTAACAAACAAAGGAAGTACATTAAAAAAATGCAGTGCTAAGACATTATCAAAACATGCATTACAGCCTGTGAAAGCCCTCTGAGAGCAAGTGTGTCTGCAGAGGACTGTGCAGAGCATTGATCTGTCTGTATTCTGGGCTCTTTTCGGGTGACGCCTGACTGTGGTTTACAAGGGCAAGCTCATAGGTCTCTGTTGTTTATTTCTCTGCAGTCTTTTACTTGTCACTGATAATAGTTTTCACACCATCCAGGCTGGGAGGATTCAGCCAGAGGTTAGCCAGGGGTGAAAGGGCAAGGCAATAATGTGCTGACCAGGGTCAGAAATATTTATCTGCACCAACAAGGTTCTGGATAATCAAACAGTTGGAAATTAGTTTTGTGGCAAGGCTCGTATTTGGATGTTCTCCTCACACAGCACAAGCAATGAGCAGAGTCTGTCTCAAGGCAAGGACGTGGCACCGTTTGCCCACCTCACCTGCTGCATGGTGAGTGTAACAATCCAGCTACCTGCTCCTGCCACCTTCTAAAAGGTCCCGGCCTGACCCCAGCTCTCCAGAGCTTGCTGCAGGTGCAAGGCTGAGGCCAAACGCGTCAAGGGCCAAAGAGAATCTACTCCTGGCCATCATACGTCCCAATGCTGAAGCCACCAGAGCTCCCACACCACTGGGAAGTGCTGCAGGGTGAAGGTCAGCCACGCAGCTTAAACTAAATACCGAAACCAAGATTGCTTCAGAGTTTGCCCAGAGCTGAAACCTTCTGGACAGATAAAATCACTCACAAAAATACACCCGAGTGCAAGGTCTTCTGCAGACCTGGAGGAACAACAGTAATTTGTATCTTCTGTCTCCTTTCTGCTCTGCCAGCTGTTTTTCACTTCATGTTTACGGGTGATGCTGCAGAGCATCAGTCCCTGGATTTCAGTAAGGTATTTACTCACTCTGCAGTGGGAAAACATTGCTCTTGTTAAAAATTCCCATCAGACTGAAGCAGATCTGCTCCTGAGATAATACAATGACACTGAGGTCCCCAAGAGAACCCCCTCCAAAGCTAATAAAATGAAAACAAATCCAGTTATATTAGGTTAATTTAAAGAACTTCTCTTTTTAAGCATACGTGGAGAGAAAATGGAAGAAATCTACTAAATTAATTCCAACATTATAAATTCGATTTAGCAAGTGCAGTGCACACCACTGTGAGAGAAATAACAATATAGGAATGTTTTAAGCACAGAAAATAAATTATTTCAAGGAAGTGGTGAGGGAATAAATGACAAATGCATGGGAGAGAACATGCTCCAAAATTAATTAAAGAAGAGATCTACTTTTCTGTTTGCCTTTAGCTTCACTTATGAGGAACTGGAACAACCAGAGAGGCTCCAGACCCAATGGAGAAGAGCTGGAAACTCAGCCAACCCCCTGCAGAGGTGCCCATTTCTCACCTTCAGCTGAAAGAAGGGCCTGGGGTGACCAGCTCAGATTCGTGCTCCGTTTCTTTGCACACCCAAGTGCAAACAATGAGCCCCATCTCTGTGGAGCAGTTGCAGTCCCAGCCACTACAAAGAAGCAAGTAAGACTTCATGCTTAAAATCAATGAGTCTACCCAAGCTACTGCTCCCAAAGGGCTTTTTAAACCCATCTAAAATGAACAGTGATCAAGAAAGCAAAGCGCTTCAGCAAGCAAGCAAATTAACTCAGGGTAATACTGACTAAATGTGGGAGGATCTCCTCGTGTTCCCCACGAGTCAGGAAGAAGCTGATCACAGGATGTTCTGGGCACCTCCTGCTGGGACTAAGCCTTGGGTAAACCCTCCTACCTCTGTGAAAATGCTGAAGGATCCCAGAACAGCAAGCAAGGACAGCAGCCCTGCTCCCAGCACCACAGCAACACCGGGATGCTCCCAGCCAAACAAGGCACCTACTTGTTTCCTCTGCAGAGATGCCAATACTGTGGCACTTCCCACACACAGTCCCCAGGTAACTCACACTGTCATTTCTCTCATTCTCACAAGAATGTGCAATTTTTTCCTCTGGTTCCTGGAGATACTGACCCAAAGCACACCCCTTCAAAGCCAGCCCACCTCTCCTTGCAAAGCAAGTTTTCCTTTGGCTTGGTATCAATCACATTCACATCTCCAACCCCAGTAGCTGGCAAGCACCTGCTGTGGCTACAGAACTTCTCCCAAAATCAGTAGGGGACAGGAGAGAACAACAGACCCTTGACCATCCCCACATGAGCACTGGGGACTTGCCACTGCTCCTGGAGGAGCCCCGTGGCTGTGGAGTCAACGCTCCTCCCACTCTCCAGGGCCCCACTCCTGCACCTCAGCACCATACAGAAAAAACAACGGCAAATGTAGCAGCAAATTAATCAAAAGCAAATAACACCAGCCATGGACAGATTCTGTGAAAAAAAAAAAAAAGCAGCAATGCAAGGAATAGCAAATTAATACACAAGCTCGGCTCTTTTTATATAAAACATCTGTCAAAATACTTAAGTGCTTGCTTTGTTGTACAAGCAGGAGGTTATGATTTTGCAGATAGTCATAAAGCAGGGCAGTACTATAAAAATTAGGGATTTGCTTCATTGTCTCTACTGGTTTACAGTTACTAATTATGAGACTGCTAAGTGCCAAATGGTCAACAAGCAAATCTAATTGTGATTTAACTGCAGCCAGCCAGGTTGTAGAGGCACTCACAGCACACATACATACATTGAGTGCTCTGCTGCCTGCGTGTGAAGTCGGGTGTCTGGAAGGGGAGGCAGCACCACATCTCCCAGCCACGGCTGTGGGCCCACTCTGCCATAAGGCACATCAAGGAAAGAGTCTCTTTTATTTCTGGCTTAGGCTCCTTATTGCAGGAATCAAGTAGCAAAAGGCACAATATAGAACCACAGAATGGTTTGGGTGGGAAGGGACCTTTCAAGGCCATCCAGTCCAACCTCCCTGCAGGGAGCAGGGACATCCCCAACTAGAGCAGGTTGCTCAGAGCCCCATCCAACCTCACCTGGAATGGTTCCAGGGATGGGGCATCAAGCACCTCTCTGGGCAACCAGGGCCAGGGGCTCACCACGCTCAGCATAAAACATTTCTTCCTTCTACTGTCTAAATCTCCCCTCTTTTAGTTTAAAACCATCACCCCTTCTTCTAGCACAATAGGCCCTGCTAAAAAGTTTGTCTCCATCTTTCTTAGGAGCCTCCTGTAAGTATTGAGGGACTGCACTTGTGCTCTTAGAATACTTCGTGCTTCTTTAAAAGTCACAGCAGATGTCCATGCAATGCAGAACAGTCGACCACAAATGAGGCTTTAATCCCTTATGACAGCAGAATACAGCCCCTTTCCTACAGCAGGGCACAGGAACTGGCTCCTTATTCCCACAGGCTGGCAAGGGTGTGGGAGCTGGTGATGCTGCAGAGGTAACTGGGGTACATCTCCAGCAGTAATGCTGCCATGGGGCCACATCATTCGTTTAAAGCCCCCAGTGGAGCAGGAGCACGAGGAGCAGTGTGTCACTTCAGAGGAAGACAGACCCCATGTGCACAGCAGAGGCTGGGACAGCTGCCACCTCACCTGTCACACCAGAGCAGGCTGTGGTGTCAGAAAGGCAGGTGACAACGCCAGGAACACGAACAGGGAGGAGCAGAAGCAGCAAATCTGAGCCCAGCAGCTTCAGTGCAATTGCTGGGACCATCCCCATGGCATGACCCAGTGAATTAATTTTCCCCCCTCCTCCTGCAGAGCACCAGGAGTACAATTACGGTGCTGCACTCTCAGAAGTGATTTCACACAGACTGGGACTGGAGGCTGCTGGTGGTCAAGCAGCTGGTTTAAAGAAGGTTCTGCATCACCTTTGCACCCTGAGGGCATGTCCTGCCCCGAGAGAGCCAGTGCTTGGGCACCCTGGCCTGGAGCAGGCTGCACACATCCATCCCTGAGCAAAGCAGGGAGCTTCAAATCTGCAAACCTTCAGCCCTTCTCCAAGCCCCAGTTCCCCCATCCCTAACCACAAACAGGAGGATCTCACATCTATTTGACCACTGCTCCAGAGGCATAAGGAGTCAGCCAGAAAGGGCACATGGAGGATCCATGGGAATGAAGGAAGCAATTCTTCCCACTTGACACATAAAATACAGCATGGTGTAAGTGAAGGAAAACACATTTTACTTTTATTCATTTTCAATGCAGCTATCATCCCCCATTTGCAGCCCCACTGTACCCTGCCAGCTTGAGAGCTGACTGTTTCCCCTGGGAGGGGGGAAGTTTTGAACTGGAGTTTCTGAGGGTTTCTTCTGTTCCTTTTTTAAAAAAAAAAAAAATTGCATTGTTTTAGTGAACCTTTCTAGGGCACTGCATTATGATGCACTCCACAGAGCTAGTCTATGACAGTTCACCTTAAAGGATTAGGCAGCCACAGAAAGTATTATAGCAATGCAGTTTGTGTGGACCTGGAATGTATTCTCCAACGAGATTAACCTATCTAATAGGATTTGGGGAAGCTTTCAGGGCCATTAGGATGCCCCGTACATGCTAAAGGCTCCAGATGCTGTAACCATTTGATTTAATCTAATCAAGACTGCCTAGGTGTATTCTGTCAGTGATGTCTGTGTCATTTTCATATTACATCTCAATAGACAACTTTCATCCAAGTTCCATCATGTACAAGCAGGCAAACATATTTGAGGCTAATCTTCAATTATAAGAGCCGCTAATTATTAAAGCTTGGGTTTAGAGCTGGTTACAGCCTAATCCTGCATGGTATGGAGCATTCCCCTAAGTGCTGCTGAAGGGACATTCAGCAGCCCCACTTTCCTTTATTTTACCTTACAAACCATTTTACCCTGTCATTATTTGTCATTCTTCCTCAGGAGGAGCCCTCAGTGCCCCGGGTGCGGGGCGCTGTGCGGATCAGCACTGCTCAGGATCAAAAGGAAATGAAACCACTCTTCTCCCAGCACTCCTGCCGTGCAGAAACACACAACCAGAGGCAGCCGCAGGCCAGCACGTGATGGGAGATGGGGCTGGGAAGGGAGGTGGAGGGGCCTCTCTGCAGACATCTCATCTGGTAAGCAAAGAGGATGCTACAAATCGCGCTGATGAGCGCTTCCCCTCTGGAAGGCACCGAACCCCTGTGAGGGATCAGCAAGTGCAGGAGCTGCCATCTGCTCGGGGGCTTTTCGCCACTACCAAAAACATTTCCCTTCTGCACAGGTTAAACAGAGCTCCTCCATATGGATTCCTTAAACCCCAGCCTGGAGCAAAACCAAAGGCCAGCTCACGGGCTGGCGAGCACCCCTGGCTAACAGAAGCAGAGATGGTGTCTAACAGCCCCCCCAAAAAACCTACATGTGTCAACTGCACACACACAGAGCATCCACCCAGCAAGGAAAGCACCTGCAAGTGAGAGGGGCTGAAGCAACATCTGCAGCATCCAGCTGTGGCTTTTACAGGTATCTGCTGATTTGCCACTTCTGCCCAAAGTGAGATCTTTCAGAATCAAGAGATTGCATTGAAGAAAGTCCCGGCCACCCCTTGAGGTGAACCTGCTAACAGGTCACCTTGGCTGTTACACGTCCTTCCAAGTCATTTTAAACCCACAAGAAGCAGCTCTGGTGCCAAGTGACTTTAATCTGAATTAGGCTGGCTCAGCAATGCTCCAAATCTATTCAGCCCTCCTTTTATGTTTATTTTCAAGGACTAGAAAGCCTGCAGCAGCCTCTGGGCAGGATTTACCCAACAGTACAATTCAGCCCTCCTCAACAGACCAAAATTTGAGAGGTATGGACACAGCAGGAGATGTGAACCATTTCATCTGATCCTGTCTCATCAGGCTGCGAGGGAAAGACTCCTCATTCCCCACGTGTCTTCTCATGTAACTGACTGGTTTTCTTAAATTAGTATTTTTCTCAATATTTTCCAGTAGAAGCAATTCTTTTTTTAGGATCAAGGCTAAAAGGCCCAGCGTATGCTACTGGTAACTCAGAAACTTGTTCTTCCCAATGTCTTCAGGCCTGCCCCCACAGAAATGCCACTGTCAGCAGCCTGGCCCTCTTGGCTTGCCCACGCTGCAGAACAAATACTATCACTCTTCCCCTTGGGCTTGTGTAAAATCAAAATACACCACAGGGACAGCACACGGTCTATTTTTGGTTTAGGGGCTGTCTCATATACAGCAATTTGTGGTTGCAAACGGCTAGTGGAGGTTACAGAACTCACATTTCACAAGACACCAGAACAAAGTCAAGATGGACACAAGGCAGATGCTCAGCTCTCTAACTCAGAGGAGCTTCACCAATTTCAACAGCTTTATAGTCAAGTGCAATGATCACCAATTCCTGGCCTGGTGCATGTTGCCAAGTACCAAGTGTTCCCCAGTCCCATGCAGAGGAGACACTAACAACCATTGAGCAAGTACATACTAACAACTTCACATCCAAACTGACTGACTCATTCCAACTCTTCTCCTCTTGGATTCATGGAAAAAAAAGACAAGTCTAGCCCTGATATTCCCACAAAATGCTTTAACACTGCATTTGTTTTTAAATTATAATGATATCTGCATTCAGGACATTACTTTGGACCTAGGTTGGTCCTAACTCAAATCATTTTTTTTGTCACCTTTAGAAGCCCTGCCAGAAACAAGAGGCACAATTTCCTAACTGAACCCACGGAGCCACGTCGTGCAGATGCGAGTCTGGCTCTGCCACAGATGCTGCAGGTGACCTTGAGCAAGTCACTTAATAGTGCCCAGACTGCCCCATCCCACAGGAGAGCTCTTAAAGTTATTTCCTTCATGCTCGGTGAACACTGAAGTCTTTGGGAAGAGAAGACTGAAGAAGTGTAAATAGTTCCATGCTCTTTCACATCACTGCAGTCTAACAGTCTTTTTTGCCTTAGTGTTTCAATAACACTTTTTCCCCCTCCCCTCTCCCTTTCTGTGCAAAGAGTGTTTGTATAATGAAAGCAGAACAAGCTGCTGTAGGTTATGCCTTCATTCCTTTGAACTTGCTCCTGTTTAACATTTCCCTCTTCCAGAGGGCTGCTCTGGCTTGGACAGGATGGACCTGGAAGGGGGAGAGGCTCAGGACAGAGCCCACGTTTTGACAGAGACTAGTGCCAATTCCTTAACCTGCCTTTTGCCCACAAACTAAAGTCATCCCAAAACAGCCTGGGACATCTACACAAAGTGAACCAAAAACTGAATGCAACTCCTACATCAAATCCAGGTGCTGTTTTATAAAAAAAATACAATCTTACAGACTCTACACAGCCCTTCACTGACTACAGAAGCACCAAGCACAAGCTCAACACTAAAAATAATTGTTGAAAATTCCAAAATTAGGCTTAAACAGATGACCCACTACTAGTTTAGGCCTCAAAAAAAAAAATAATCTTCCTTTTCCTTCTGAGCTCAGAATCCCATGTCAACTCTGCAAACTCTGCCCTTTACCAAAGCTGACGTTAAAAGAGGAGCTGTATCTGATCTCATCAGCCATTCTGTCTTTAGAGCATTTGACTACAATCCACACCAGACATACTTAGCAAACTTTAAAATACAGCCTCTCAACATTGTTACAATTAAGTCACTCTGAAATGTCATGAAAAGCAATCTAGTCCCATTAAAATCTTCACACTCATTAAAAAAGCACTTACAGAGTCGAAAATGTTCCTAATACATTATTTAAAGACACAAGATGTACAGTGACTAAAAACCTTGTACAGAAAGGGAATAGCAACAGTCTGCTTTAAAAAAAAAGCCTCTGTGTGTGCAAATTTGTGTTAGAATTAGCTAATTGGGAAACAGCAGGTAGAAGGCAGTCTGCAATATATTGGGGTTTGTCTAGGGGTTTTATTTATTTTTTTATTAAAGAAAGAGGGAAAAGGGTGTTTTCTTTTTATGGAAGTTATAAACTTGCAATTTGTGATCACGATGTGCCAAAGCCACCTCTTTTCCTGGAAGGGGAAGGGAAAACCACAGACATCCTCTAATACCAGACAAAAGCTGGGTCACTTGAAGTTGTGCTTGTGAGGACTGGAATAGCAGGAAGAAAGATGAATGAGCTCAGGCTGTAACAAAGTCACTGCCCTCCTACAAATGCTGTATCTTTTTTGGATGTTAACAGCAGATGAAGGTATAAAATTTGCATCTTTATTGAACCATGTTCCTCCAGAGCCCCAGAGCAATGAGATAGCAGCAGATGCTTCCTCCAGTGAAGGCTCTCCCCTCTCCCTGCATCTCACCTCATTCAAATACTTGGATTTTTTTTTTAATAAGGTTTCTCACAGTTTTGACCCATGCAAGAAGGGAATGGGGCTGCAGAGACACATTCGGACTACAGAAAAGAAACAACATTTGAATGAGTCAAAAGGGCAATAAAGAGTCTGAAAAGATGGATAATTGTGAGAGGGATCCCCCTGTTTTCAGCAACACCAGCACACAAAGCCTCTCATTTCAGTAACTTAAAAACCAATTTTGGGGGAGGGGACAAAGAAAAACATTATTTACTTGCAGGGAAGAGAGGCAAGAGCTCGTTAGAAATTCCCCAAATCCTACAGAAGTTTCCAAGCAATCAGCAAAATTAATAAAGAAATAGAATTCAATCTAAGTCAACTTTCTGAACCATTTCCTTCTCTCCAAACCAGGACTCTGGTGGAAAGCAGCTCTGTCCTTTCAAGCAGCATGGTTCAGGGACAGCACTAGGGCTCGGACCAACCTGCCAGATGCTTCCAGCTACTTCT
Organism: Merops nubicus; assembly: GCF_000691845.1. Lineage (NCBI taxonomy): Eukaryota > Metazoa > Chordata > Aves > Coraciiformes > Meropidae > Merops > Merops nubicus. Next base: position 26,684 of record NW_008591442.1, on the reverse strand, counting down.
CTGCTTTTCCCCAGAAAAACATCAGGTGGTACACTGACCCAGTCGGAGCATCCACCTCGCTGGGTGCCCTGCCAACAGCCCAGGCTGAAGGTCTGAGGAAGATCAAAACAAGCTCAGTGCATAATGAGTCTGCCCAGAATAACCATCCACCTGCACGGGCTGTGACCAGAGATCTCCTGAGTCATGCTCTTCAGCAGCCTTGAGCTGTGCCTCTTCCTCAAATGCTTCCAGCAGATTTCCAAACCTGCAACAGCTTCTCACACCCACCCAGAGGTGATGATTTCCACAGCTCACTGCCCACTCACAGGAAGAAATCTGTTCTGCTTGTTTTGGGCCTCCACACTTCATCTGACACCTCCAGGTCTTGCACGAGGAAGAGCCTGAACAGTCACTCTCCAGCTGATGGCTGAATATTCAGCACATTCCTGTTTAATCATCCCTTTTCCACAGGGAAGAGCTCTACTCAGCTCACCCATTCCCTCCACTGAAGGTATCTTCTCTCTCTCCAATCATCTTCACAGCCCATCTCTGCACCTCTTCCAGTTTTATTACATCCTCTAGAGATGGGAGACATTTAAGACACAGCAACGTATAGATCTGTACAGCAATATGATGACATTTTCCTTTTCTTCTCCATTTCTCCTCAACAAGTCCTAATACTCCATTTATTCTGTGAATGCTCTTGAGCCCTGAACAAGTGTTCTCTTAGGATCGTCCTCAGAGGGACAGGGGAAAAGCTGTGTGAAAGTTGTACGTGAACCAAGGGAGTGCCCTTCCTCTGCCCATCCACAGCCCAGGAGCACTCAGATTCACAGCCCAACAGCTCCACGTAGGTGGGACAGGCCAGGACTAGAGGCGTGTATCCCAACAGAGCTGGGATCCATCCTGCACCTCTCTCAAGCCTTGACCAAGCCAGGTTAGGACATTAGAGGCGAAGCACACAGAGGCACAAAGAGGCAGCATAATGATTTGTTACTCAAGACCCACAATGAACACACGCAAGGGACATCCAAAATCTTGGTGACAGTAGGCACTGGCAAAGTGTCTGGTTCAGGCTGCAAACCAGAGAACTATAATACTCATTAGAATACTGATAATACTCAGCTAAAGTGTCAGAGTAAGATTCAGCTTTTGATATCCTCAAGAGGGTCTACAAAAGCAATGAGCAGACTAAGTGAATGAGCTTATCTTAGAGAATAACGAGTTTATCTTAAAGGAAAGCCCATTGTAGGCATTTTATGATAGTTATGCAGGTTAGAGAAGGGAGATGGAAAAGCAGGAGAGAAAAGGAGATGAAAGGCAGAAGCATAAGCATCTTTTACAAATGCCAAAGACCTGAAATAATGTCATTTCAACCGCCAGATGCACTTCAGCTTTCAGGAAAAGCAGTCATGACGACTAGCGACTTCTTGAGTCAGAGGCAGCACAACTGTTTCTCAAATAAGCTCTCCTTTGCTCCACGTCTTCACCTTGCAAAATCTGCTCCTGCTCTCAAACGTGTCCCTGGGCCCCTTCTGAGCAAAGGTCACCAATTAAAGGGTGACCCGTTGCGATCCCATCGCGACACAGACCATTACTCACTAGTGACCCGTCCGCAGCACTGACTGGTTCTCACTTGTGAAATGCCCATGCCTGAACTCGGGGCTCTAGAAGCACATGTTTGTTAGAGATCTTAACCTACGGATGCTCCAGCCTGTGCAAAGCTCCTGGAACCATTCGCCCTGGAAAGCATAAGGAAACTCTTAAATAAATTCTGAAATAAACCTGGCACAAGGACAGTCCTCATCTTTCAACAACATCCTTCTCAGCTGTGCTTCTCCTACTAGAAAATCCCATTCCCACAATCCCATCCCCTCTCATATTCTGACCTGCCCCATCTGGGTTTTGTGTTTTTAGTAGACCTGAATGCTTGATGCAAGTAGAAAAAAATGTTACAGGGCATAAAACAGGTAAGAACAATCTGGATGTATTTTATTACAGTGCTTTATCCTTTAACACACAATGGAGGCATGTATTGTGCAACACCACACCCCCCTGAAGGTGTGATATTCTATTTTAGTACAACGCCACAGCTTCCACAGGAGAACAGCTTGTTTCAACCTCAGCTCTAATCATTTCCAAAAATGCAAAGATAAAAGCTAGTTCCCATAAAAAAAACATTCTACTGTGAATACTAAACAAATTCAATACTCCGTGAGAATGCAGGGAACCAACTACAGCTAGTCCTCACGTGGTCCAAGTGCCTGAACTTGTATCTCCAAACAGAAAGGCAGGGGTTGGTAAACATACAGCTGTTTCTGCCTCTCTCCTACACATCTCCCAGCACCAGGGAATTCCCACAGCTCTGAGATGCTGTGAAAATGGCTCTCAAGCCAAGGACAGGGTTTAGCTAATCAAGGCAATGGACCATCCCACCAGCCTAAGATAATGACTGTGGAGATTACATCCATCAGGCTCCACACTCGCCTCTGCACAGCCCAGTACACACATAGCAGCTGGGTTTGTATGGCTTTGGGTGCCCAGAGCACCAGTACCTGCAGCTGGCTTGGGCTGGACCTGAAGCAAATGCTGGGAACTGGACACAGAGGTCCTACTCCAGGGAAACCCCACACAAGAGTCACCTGGAGCTACCAACCCCCAATTCTGCACACCCACAGGGATGGTAAAACTTGCCATCTACAGATGATCTACCTCACAGTAGGCAATCACACATTATGATGATTATTTTGGATTCTGGCTCAAATAATTTACTTTTAGGTACTTCTGAATCTCATATACTACTAAAATATTTGCTTTGTAAACAAGTGTCTTTTCCAGGAAAGGAAAGCGAGGAACAGATATGCCCCTGAGGGCACCTGCCAGCCAGGCAAGCATCTCACCACCTCAGACTCATGCCCCACGAGAGCAGGGGTTGCTAGAAGGGCTGGCATGTCCAACAGGCAGATATCTGCCTGGGTCAATGCCACGGGAGATCCTGTTTCAGGGCAGAACAATTGCTCATAAAAATTCCATTTAAGTTACTATAACTTAACATCATCCAAATGAAAACCCAGGGGCTACAACTGAACCCTGAGTGACTCCATTGAGTTGAAGGGCATTTTTTGTATTTTTTGTCTTGCCTTTTTTTTAATATTCATTGATCTGAGCAAACATAATAATCACCATCTGTTGTGAACACAGTTGGAATGGAAAAAGAAAAAAAAAGAAGGATCACTCAGAAGGCTGGTGTAAACCAGCATAATTCCTCTGACCCCAGCAGATCCATTAACACTCAGGTAAAGTGTTTCATTTAATTTCTGTCTGAAATTGTTCATTACATTAAAAATGCACCTTTAGCCAGAGGGGTTTGGTTTCTTTTGTGATGCAAGGCCACAGTTTGTTTCCTTTTGTTCTAATGCCCTTCTACACTAAGTGGAAAAGGATCTGAGATCTTGACATCCCACTTCACTAGAAAGATGTCACGAGCAGCAACATCCGAGCTCCTGCCTGCAGAGTCAGGCAGTCGAGCACCTCCTCAGCCCCTCCATCACCAGACTGAGACACTGAATAAATTCCCTCAGCTCCTACAGAGGGGAAAAACAACTATGTTTAATGACTCAGTGCAAAGGAAAAGAAATGGCTTAAAAACACAAATGCTTTTGGGGAAAGCACGCTCCCCACTGCTGGAGGAGGAGCTGAAGCTGGCTGGATCCTCAACCCTTGCCACCAGGCACAGGGCCAGGGCAGTGCCTCCACCCTGGAGACCCCACAGGAGGCAAAGCCCCAAGTGTCTGAGATCCCCCTTCAGCTCCCCAGGCACCTGCCTGCTGAGATCCTCTGCACCACCTCTGGGGAGCACACGTGTCCCTGCCTGCTCTGGTTTGGTTTTGTAGATGCAGTGGGTGCAGGCAGCTGTAGGCAAGGAGGCTTCATGGATTGCTGGATGGTGAGCAGAACACATAAGGGCAAGGTAAAATCAGCACCATGGGAACCTCTAAAATACCCAAAATCCAAACAGTCCTGGCTCGTGGGCATAGGCACATTGGGGACATGGACCAACTCACATCCAGACCACACAAGGGTAAATCAGGAAAATAACCTCTGAAGAAAAAAGTCCCATCCCCATGTATTCTTCAACTGTTTGGCA
>NW_008591442.1:8997-22247 GCF_000691845.1 Merops nubicus | reverse complement strand
TTCAGCAGGGAAGCTGGAGAGGGATACGACAGGCTGGGAGTGGGTGAGAGGACCAGCTCCAGCAGTAACAAACACAACACTGAACAAGGTCACGAGCAGAAGCCGTGGCAGCTCCACACTGAGCCACACACCTTCTTACACAGCCTGGGCATCACATCTTGAGATCCCCCACACAATGCAGAACACCAGCAATACCTTGATATATCACCAGCAAAAATACAGGTGAGGTTTTCCAACAGACACATGTAATGGCAACAGACCAGTGAGATCTGGATGCCACCTTACTTTCAGACAATATAATTTCTGCAGCCAGAACACTAATAGCACTAGAGAACAGTACAGACCAGCTAGAGTCCAAGATGAGACTCTGCAAGTGGTTAGAAGAACAGATTTGAGCAACGGGGATTTTTTGCTGTATTTGGAGCATTTTTAAGGGTACTGGTGAAAGCTGGCACTGAAATGATGCTGGACTTAAAGTGTAATGGGATCTCTCCTATCACTGGAACAGGAAACGATCTGCAGGAAAGCTCAGATGTGATGTAGGATGAATAGCAATTGGTTTCAATCTCTGGTGACTTGTGAATTTATTACTACACTCCTTCTAAAGCCTATCACACTGATCTCAAACCTTCATGTTGTCACAGGTTTCCTGGACAAGGAGGATTATTTTGGTATTAATCCTTTGCTAGATTTAGCACTGCTTCAGATGCTGAAACTCTGCATGAGAGCCAATCTCACCTATTTCTCCACCTGACTTTTCTTGGCTCACTCTACAAGCACTGGCAGGTATTTATAAGACTCTGGCATCATTCAGCCCAGGGCAATTACCATTATTTTGTTAAAAAAAAGAACTTGAAGTGCATGCAACTGTACTGTAACACTGCTCCCATTGCACTCACCAGGCTAACAGACAGGGGCTGCATTACCTACTACTTTATAATACACCTATTATAAACATTTTTTCCTGGATAACAGTAAGCCTGAGTCTTTTGCAGTCCTCAGGGAGCCTTCTCACTGATGAGGTGGACCTGGCTGTAAAAGGCAGAGTGACCTAAAATCTGAGGCTTAAAGTGTTGTGTAACCTTTGAAATAATATATATATATATATATGACAAATTAAATTTCCAAATAAACCAGAACCTCAAGGGAAGAGTCTCAGCTCAGTATTATGGAGTCTTTAGCCACATGTTTCCAGCTAACATTTAATGTAGCTGGAAGGCTAAATCCCCCCCCCTCAAGCAAGAATATGGCCTTTAGATTTCCCATCCCAAGGGATTAAGAACGGAGAAGTGGGTTATTTGCATTTACACTTGAAAAATGTGTATTCCCAGACACTGAATGAAAAAAAATAGTAAATACTAATGCCCTCCCTCAGTTTTACCTCACAAAATCAAGAGACTGGACAAACAAAACAACTGTCAAGATAAATCATTCAATACCTTTACTACCAGCCTGCTTCTATTACTTTAAAATTCAAGGCTTTGGGTAGACAGCTCTACCATCATTTTAAAAAATAACTAAAAAGTAATAATTTAAAAAAATAAATCAACCAATCCACCCTAAATTTCCTACCTTGATGTTTTCACATCACATCAAGGATCTAATAGTAGGTTCCAGAAGGCTCCCTGCAACACAACATGAACCACATGGGACAATGCCTAATTTCACATTTGGTGGGCCAGATTACCCCATGGCATCCAGCGTCAATGCCACAGCAGGCGTTTCCCTACCTGTCCAAAACCCAATAAAATCCCATCACCGTGCCATGAGAGCACTGCAGTCTGCTTTTGGGCTGATTCAGGGCAGGGGAAGATGCTGCATGTTTGCTCTCTGCCCTGCAGAGGACGGCCAGAGGAATCAGCAGTAGTTTTTCTTCTTTGTGAACCATGAAAATCAAAATCCCCAGCGCGTTTGAAACATGAGCATGCTTAGGTCTGCGCATGGTGACAAAGCATAAGCTTTGTCCTGTACAAAAGATGATCACAAAGGCAAAATTCAGTTCAGGCTCCCTGTTTTCACAGGGATACTGAGAATAAAAGGTACAAACAACCCAGAAGGAAGCAGGGCTGACCTGTCCCTCGCTCTCTCTTCAAACACTAACTTCATCCCCGGCTCTCAGCACAACGGGCTGGTTTAGCAGCAGCAGGTCTGCCTTATCCAGGGCACTACCTAGATACTAGGTCTAATTTCAGAGGCAGAGCAAACGCAGGCTCTTGGAAACGTTGCTCTCCCTCCCCACCCCTGGGCTGGGCAGGGCAGCGAGCTCGAGCCCCAGGCAGCACCAGACGGTTCCCATCGGCTCAAGGCACACGGCGCGATCGCACAAAAGCCAAAAATGAGACTTTAGACACACGTGCACACACGGGGAAAATTGCTATCAATTATGCTAGTTAATTATACATTATAATAGAATTAGAGTAAACCCTCCTCATTATCTCCTGGTTCAGGCCCTGCTCTGCAGCAAGCTGACCACATGCTGCACTAATGCCAACAGCCCTCCCGCATTAACCTTTATCTGCGCCTCGCAGCTCCGCTGTTTGCTATGCGGATCGGGCTGCTTTTGACCTTGTTCCTGGCTGACCTTTCACTGAAATCTAACATTTGTAGCAATCCTGGAGACTGGCTGGTCTCCCAGGGCCTAGCAACCAGGATACATTTTTCTACAGGATCTGAAACACAGGACACCTTGTTTTCTATTCGTTACCGGCATCCTTGCCCGCTGCCGGAGATCCTCCAGCCCTCCTGCTTCTCAGCGAGGCTGTGACACTACCCCGACAGTTTACAACTGCTGCTGCGTGTTCAGTTATTAAGAGGAAATCCTGAGGGACGTTTCATTATTATTATTACCATTGTACACCGAGGCTGTCAGCAAGGGATAATCGCAGCCACGCTGACGAGCAGCAGGGCCGAGCGCCGCGCCGGCGCCTCTCGCAGCCACAGCAGCCAGGACGCCGAGCCCCCCAGAGCAGCCTGCCTCCCCAAAACTGGGGTTAGGGCAGATGAAAGGGGCTTTTTACAGCCACGATTCACAGCTGGGGGAAGGAGTTTACTGCTGGGCGTTTGGTGATGGTGTTCAGCACAGGTGCCTGTGTGGAAACCCGGGCTCCTGCGAGTGACACGTCCTTAAGCATCTCTGACAAGTCCTGACTCCACGGACTTGCACTGTGGGGACAGAATCATCTTCGTGCACAGGAGGAAGCAGTGACCTGCATAATATTTGCTCTGCAAAGTAAACACACTCTATATTAAAAAAAAGAGAGAAAGGAACCCAGAATAAAGTTATCCTTTGAAGGATTACAGAGAAAAACCCATCAGGAGGAGGAAGAGTCCTTCCAAAGAGGGCAAAGTCCCAACTGCCACACAACCAATTGGACACAGCAGAGCAGTAAAGACAGTAATTTAAATTCCCAGGAGCACAGGGGGCACGGTTTAACAGAGTTTCCTCCTTTTCCACTACAGTAATAACACAAAGCTGCAAACAGCATCCTGGCTTCAATCTCTGCTGTGCACTCCCTCTAACCTTCCTCATTGACTTTCATGGAGGTTTAGATGTCAGAGATGGAAACTGAAAAAAAATCCCATTTGTGAGGGAAGGTCCAGAAGCAGATTTTTGGTTGGTTGGATTATGTTAGAAAAAAACAAAAGAAAAAAAAAAAAAAAGGATGATCAGAAAAAAAGACAAATTGGACACAGCAGAGCAGTAAAGACAGTAATTTAAATTCCCAGGAGCACAGGGGGCACGGTTTAACAGAGTTTCCTCCTTTTCCACTACAGTAATAACACAAAGCTGCAAACAGCATCCTGGCTTCAATCTCTGCTGTGCACTCCCTCTAACCTTCCTCATTGACTTTCATGGAGGTTTAGATGTCAGAGATGGAAACTGAAAAAAAATCCCATTTGTGAGGGAAGGTCCAGAAGCAGATTTTTGGTTGGTTGGATTATGTTAGAAAAAAACAAAAGAAAAAAAAAAAAAGGATGATCAGAAAAAAAGACAGACTAACTGAAGGTTTAACTTAAAAAAGGTTGAGGCTTCCAACTTGGCAAAGGGAGGTATTAAAATAAAAAAATAACACACAACAGTAATCCCTTCATAAAGTTCCTAACAACAACAATCAAGATAAGCTCACAAATAAGGGCATGGAAACACTCTCTGCACAAGAACTTCCTCTACTGTACCAGCACATTTTATTTTGGACAAAACCAATGTGGATGCTGAGAGGTGATGACGCTGGTAGCTGAGGAGCAGCCACCCCAAACGCTTCAGAAACAGCCCAATCTGTGTTAAGCAGACCTGGTAAGGGTCACACACATACACCACCTCCCTCCACACCCTCATTCTGCCCACATCATAGGTACAAAACCCACTGCCAGGGGCTTGTGACACACCAGGACTGTGACAAACCCACCCCAGTCTCTCTGCAAATACCCACTGAAGGCACAAGTTAGATCCAGACCCCTCCCAGCTGCCCTGCACACACAGACCAGCATGTGTTACCACCAGAAAATGCTGCAATGACAAAGAAAGAGCTTTTTTTGTTACCCTGACCCTTACTTCTCCGGAGATATAAAGCTTAAACAACTCAACATTTAAGGATCATCAACACAAGTCACAAATAGCTATATTTTTAAAAATTGCTTTAACATTTTAAACCCTCAAATGTCATCCAAAACAACTGCAGTCAGCTTGAAAAGATGGTATTTTTCACTTTGCAGATGTCCAGTGGAAGATCCATGCACGGTTTATGTCTTGCTTTCAAATGGCATCATTTCTGTCTTGCAATGGAAACTCTTCCTTCTTCAGGGAGGTTTAGTGAATGGAGAAGCAGCGATGCTCTGAGCCAAGGAAAATTAAGCCCATGCCACTCCATCCCTGGGGAACTAAGGAGCCCTAGGAAGACCTCTGATGATGGACACAAAAGCCAGTGACTATTTCAAGGGGGAGCAGAAGGCACCAACCCAACCCCATTGCGGGGTGAAGAGCGGGGAACCTGCTGGCTGAATCCCCTGGAGCATCTCCCCTGGTTCTGCTGCTGCACCCTCCTCCAGCCCCTTCCCAGAACTGAGATCATCTGGCCCTTAAGTAGGGTTCCCAGGACTGGACCCCAAACCCGCAGAGCGAGGGGAAGCGAGCAGGCCAGTGTGTCAGGTGTTAGGACGAGCTGCTCTCTTCATACCTTCCAGGTTTTGAAGAGGCTTTTTATGCACTAGTTCCACCCTTTTTTAATACTACGAGGACAAAACTGCACTTACAGGGGAAAGGAGCATAAAAAAGGTAATAAACATTTAATGATCCAATAATTGGTTATATCAGAGTAATCACTGCTCAGTAATTAACTCCCATTCCGGCTTGCTCATTTGATATTTTCTGTACCCTTTGATAGGTTCCTGTGACTATCAGCACTCCTTAGAAACTCTTACACTGAAACCTTTTGATGAAGCTAAAAAGGAATGGTACCATTAATCACCACACACGTCCCAGTGGCTTTCAGACTCGGAGACAGGCCCTTTCCTCTTTGCTCATCTCTCCTCAGCTGTGTCCAATACACCCTCTTGGCCCCAGGATTTGAGATTTTCTCCCTTGCTTCTTCACGTTACAGGAAAAATGAATTAGCTGTACATTTTCTCTGCCAAAGGGTTAGCAGGAAAACACACCGACATAAAATTACATCTTGAAAGATAAAAAAAATAATTACATTGCAGTATCACAGAAGAAAACAAGGAACAGCTGGCGTGCTGTTACAATGTACAACTAGAATTAAACTGAGGTTAGAGTCACTTCCAACTAACTGCCCCACAGTAAGCAAGAGAAGACAGACACTGGGCTTCTGCTTCCTTCACCAGTCCTTCCTTCCCCACTGCAACACACAGCACTGGGAGAGCAGAGGATGCTGGCATGGCTTCACTTCAACCACGGCAATCAGACCACAGCTTAGGGAAGAGAACAAGTGCTCTCCTTGCAAGAGTGCCTAGATCACCAGCTTTATCCCAACAGGTACTTCTCCAACCCCAAGCCTAAATCTAGCCAACAGTGGATTTTGAGACATTATCATATAACAGAAGGAGGCTTCATTTATGGTCTTCAACCATTAAAAAAATCCATTACACAATTTACTTCTCTAGAATAACAGCTCTGTGATTTAACAGCTCTTAATTTGTTTAAGAAAAATGATGCTACAGAAATGCTGGCTTCTGTTTCCTTCCAAAGTAGAGGTATTGTTGCCCAGACAAAAAAAAAAAAAAAGCTCAATTCAAGCTAGTTTCTTTGGAGTAGATTTTTATCTCCAATTGTGATCTCAGTCACATCACCACAGAGCCCAAGTAATGCCACAGCATTTCCTCATACTCCACATTTGCTGCAGCCAGACATTTGTTCAATCAAGTCCTTCTCAAGACAAATATCTGCTGAACTTAAAACTACTCAAGTTATTTTTTTCCCCTGAAGGAATCCTTCACCATATCCATTTATTTCCAGTTGCCACAATTTTATACCAAATAAGATCTGCTGCTTGCAGCGGAGCTGCGGCTGGCTGCCAGACCTTTGAGCAAGAGGTGCTTTTCTTCCCAAACACATACACACCTCCATCAGTAACTGCTGCCTCAAAGGTTTTAAAAGATCAGGGGTCAGAGAAGAACACAAGAAAAAAAGACACTCTTCAGAAGTCAAATATTCTGCCCCAATTGTCAATATTATGCGGGATGATGGTAGTGCAGCATTGTATTTTTAACTGCTGCTGTATAAATTAATGACAGTCAGTTAACACAAGGAATACTGGTATTGAACACAATGAAATATCAGGTTAATCAAATCCACACACATGAAGCAGTCACTCAGGCCCTGCAGTGGGATCTCCTAAAGCACGCTGCCTTGGAGCCGAGGCATCTGCGGATCCGGAGGGGATGTCAATTGTTTGTGTGTTACTCATGCACTTGAAGGCATTAGTAGTGATGGGAAGGGAGGGAGACAGAGAAACAGATTGAAAGGGGCAGGAAAATTAGACAGAGCTCCTCGCCATTAATGGAAAAATAACTGCAGAGTGCTGTAACAGATTTCTCCTCTTTTGTATGCATAGGAATATTTATTTAATCAATGTTCTGTAACAAAACAGGCCTCTGGTGAGCTATCGTGGAGAGTGAACTCCATTCAGAGAGTGGTGATTTGAATCCTGCCACCTGTTTAAATGGTTTTGGAGAAAGCAACAATATGTAGCTGGATGGGAAGGTGGCTGCACCAGGGGGGAGAGGAAGAAGCACCCCCCAGTAGCTTCCCAAAGTAATTACCCAAAGTAATGCTACATGCCAGGGAAATCTTGATGACTCGTCATTAACAGGACTTAATTACAAGCAAAGCTGCAAAGTTCATTTCTCTTCAGAAGAAACCAAATTCAATCCCATAAAGCAGAGGTTTCAGCTTGTCAGAGTTACACCCAGACCTGAAGCTGTGCCTGAATCCAAACTCAGCCTCACCACCAGATTTAACTGCCTGAAGCCCCCACACCAAAAAAAACCCTCAAGCCACTCTCCCAAGCTCTCCCTAATTTTGGAAGTCACTCTTATAAAGCCTCACATTAAGGAAATATTCATGTTTATACCTAGTAACATCCCACTCCTGACTGCACTTAAACATAAACTCGTTTTCAGTGGACTGTGCTATGATTTTTAACAAACATATTGAAGCACGGTCTTAAAAAGGGACCAATGTAAACATCTGCATAAACACTGTCCTTTAATAAAGCCCTGACAAGGGCCTGCTGCAAAACCTGGACACACCAACAGGAGCTCCTCAATGAACTAAGTTTCTTTCTCATCTCTGCAGTTTGCTGCCAAAACTTGTCACATACATGAACTCCACATTCATCTCACACTAACCTTATCCCAAAGCAGCTTTGCTCTTAAATTCGTTACACAAGGATTAGAAGAACCCTGAATTTATTTCTCTTTTATAGACCAGTTAGTAACAGAGATATACCAGGTTTATAGCATATTACACCTGCAGACACTGGCATTAATGACAGACCTAATTTATCACCCTGACAGCTGCCAGGGTTAGAAATACATCCTCTAACATTTCTCACAGGTCAAATGAGAGTTTCTTCCCTATTCTGCCATGGATTTGAGGAAAGAGATTGCCATATGCTAACATTGATATCCACCACAGCTGGGACAACCATAACTAACTTCTACATCATTAATAATAATAATAACTGCATAAGGAAAGATAAAGCACTATCAGAATGTCACTGAATTACCCCTCACATCAGATTTCCTTAACAAACTCGCCGTCAATAATTTAAGCCCAAATTATCACGTTTTAAAAAGTGTCTGACAATAATATAAGTGCCTTCAGTTATTTCAATCTGTGTTCTAGCCAAATCTCTGCTAAGTATGTATAAACATTGGTGTTTTGATGTCCCACAGTTAAAGTATGCAGATATTTTATGTTAACCATTTGCTACTTGAGCATCTTACAGATGCTAATTAAGTAGCCAGGCACTCTCTAAAGAGAGAAAGTATTATTAAACCCATTTTGCAGGCAGGAAAACTCAGCTACAGCAAAACTAACGCTCTAGCTCAAGGTGACACCTAAGCACATATTTGACTTCACAGAAAACAGTAGCTCACACATCAGCATTGTCCCCACAGGCCTGCTTTTCTCAGTCAAGAAACCCAAATCTACAAGCCCGGACGCAGCAGCTCCCATGAGCATCCCCATGGATCCCAGCCCAAATCCCTCCTTATTCAGCACATCCCCAGAGCAGGTGCTCACACGGCCGAGCTGAACTGGGGGGGAGTGACTGCTTCAAGGTTATGAGAGACAACCGTGCTCACATGGAGACAAACCCACATCTCCCAAGGACCAGCTTGGCATCTTAATTAAAGAGCGTGTTTGAAGGACAAGCCAGATCAGAAGAGTTGTTTTGGGAGGGACCTGCACAAATCTAAAAGCAACAGCAAGCGCCTGTGGCAGGAGGTGACGGTGGCCATGGGCCAAGCAAGACCCCCCCAGCCTGCTTCAGTGTCCCAGCTGCATGGAGTGCTAAACAGAGCAGCTGCCAAAACAGCAGCAAAACTCAAAAAGAAGGATCCTCTTTACATGTAGCATCCCTCAGTCTCTAGCACACCCCTCGTGACGGTGGGAAGAGCAGGAGCATGGCTCCAGTCTGCAGAGAGGCTGCATGCCACATCCCACGGCATGGGCATCCCACGATGCAAACGCTGCCCTGGCCTCTGCTGAGAGACACTGCAGACCTCAAACCTGCCCCACAACATCCACACTTGAAACTGGGAGGGTAGAAAAAAGGTAGAAGCTGAAGAGATCACCCTGTACTCTGAAGTGTGTGGAGCTGTACAGTGTAAACACATCCCTTGTACGCAAACATAAAACAAATACCCAAAACATTCAGAGCAGCAGCCCAGCACGGGGAACTAAATAAACCCTTAACATTTCAAAGCCAATTTTGTGCTTTTAACATTGTGGATTTTTCCATGTTGTAATTGGCACTTCCCTCCAAGACTTCTTCAAAGTCTTGTTAGCGTGGCTGGCAGGCCCTGATCGAGCCCTGCAAGCGAAGCAGGGAGAGGTGAGACCATGGCCCTGGGACAAGAGGTGCAGCTCACACCGTCTATGGTGGTGTGAGAGGTGCCTCCTTCTCCTGGTTTCTAAAGGGTATTATGCCAGATATCTTCAATAAATAAACAAACCCTTCCCTAACCTACAACACCGAGACAGTGAAGTGCAGCCTACCCAGAGGAAAATGTGGTGACCCATACTCTAACATCGTCATCTAATCCTTGAACTAAAGACAGTTTAATGCCTTTACAAATCCATATGTTTTCTAATACCACCATTGCTGTCAGCAGACTACAGGAGAGCCTCTTTGAAGATGGAAGTAAAATGACAAAGCACATCATTGTGAAGGCAATTATATGCTGCAGTAACCATTTTACAATGGCCCATATGGGCTGTATTTCAACAATGCAATTTCCAAATCTGCCTCAGCAAACATATATCTCCGTCCCAATCCCAGGTAGATTTTGCAAAACAAAATAAGACTGCAGCCAGAACAAATTCAAAATATGGATAACAGACATAAAAGTATACCAGCAAAGATACCAGAGCAATTTTTTACCAGGGTACCAAACAAAGAGAGCAGCCACAGCAGACCTTATAAGGCTATTCACAGCACAGCTACCCATTCAAGGGACTTGGAGACCTGGTTTTATCAGAAATCTGATTATACACTCGTGTGCCTTCCTATGCAGCTGACCAAACCACTGTTGCAGTCATTGTCCCATCCACCTCCACAGAGACTGCAGGGCAGGGTAGCTGCAGTCTGGAATTAGAAGTTAAAACTCAGATGTGAACCAAAGCTGTGCAGGCTCGCTTCAGATCACCTCTGAGATCCTGGACTAGGGCCTCAATGAAGGGGAGGGGGGAGAGAGAACTTCCCCCCCCCAAAAAAAAAAAAAAAAAAAAACACACCACACACAGCAACACCACAACAAAAAAACCCAGACAAATTGGGTCCTTATACTTCTTACAGCTACAGTTTCAAATGCCCACTCTGTCTGTCCTACTGCTTGGGCTCTGCTGTGGTACCTGAGGCCACACCATCACCCCAGCATTACTCCCAGCACACTCAGGGCTGCTCTTTGCAGCTCCAGCCCCAAATCCCTCCCCCCTGTCCATGGAGAACCAAGAGCCAGTGCTCACGAGCAGCATTCACAGGGCAAAATTACACACAGGCTGTACTCCAGTGAAAAGTGGGGTTAATTCTGTTTCTTTCCAGTAATCCCCCGCAGTGGTCCATTGCTCTTGGAGGCTCTGGGCTGGATACCTGTTTTGGGCTACCTCTGTGCAAAGTGGCATGATTTTCTAGGGCACTGGGGTGAGCCACTAGGGCCAAAAACAGACAGGCAGGAGGTGCTCAGCATCCTGGAGGGTCACACACTCAACCTACAGGTGGGATCCAGGCTGCAGGACATGAGCTGGACAGCCCTACGTACATTAACACCAGCAATAAAGACAGGAACATCCTTCCCCCTGAAGTGAAATGGAAATAAAAAATGCCTTAAGCTGCCAATAACAAAGACAGAAATAGCAGAGGTGACGATGTCCAAGTTCATTGCCAATTCATTAACAACAAGCCAGTTGCATTGTGCAGCTCACACTGCAAGAGGAATGCAGGCAGAGGAAATCCTGCCACTCGCACATCCGTAGTGCCGAGCAAAAAAAGCCCCAACACAAGGAGAACGTGTAGCTGGGTGTTCAGTAGCCAGGTCTTGCAAAGTGCATGATCCACTTCTTATCATTGTCAGCTCCTCAAAATGATCCCGTGAAGCCAGGCAAGAGCATTTCAAAGACTTTAATCCATGTGAAATATTACTTCCTGGAACCGGAAATTCAATCCCTAGCCATGAAAACAAAAAGCACACTCATAAATGTACCTTTCAACTCGGCCAATATAACCATATTTAGGCTCTCTCTTAAAAAAAAAATATTCTTTACTCATTAATATAGAGGAAACTTGAAATGATTGCTGTAATTGCAGTTAAAAAATTAATCATGTTTTGAGATAAATGCAGATAAAAGCATGTTTTACTAATTATCTTTTGAAGCTTCCGCTCATGAAAGATTAAAGGTGGAAGAAAAGTTGTTGAAGTATTGAAGACAAAAATCCTACCGTTTGAAATCGCTTTGAAGCCACATACCTCGTGTGATTAATCCTTAATGTCCAGATGTATTAAAAAAGGAGTCTTTTTAATTCAGAAGTGTAACAAAACATGCCCATTGGAGCTTTTATGCAGATGGTTTGCTGAGAGGAGGAGCATGCTGCAGCCACCTCTCTAGAAGAGCCCAGAGCCCACAGCAGGAGCAGGCTCACAACTCCAACACCCTGTAAGGCAGATGGCTGAACTTCCTTCAGGTTCATCCTCAACGGGGGCAAACAACTTCAGAACACCTGAACTCAAGAATTTGGAGCTTCACTGAGCTCTCCAAACCTGCAGTCATAACAATCTAGTTATAAAATAAATGCTTTTAACCCAAGAGCCTGCAACCATCTAAGGAGGTTACTGGAAGCAGCAGAAAGATGCAGGTCTCTAGGACAGGCACTCCTGGAGGAAATGCCACCAAATCCACAAAAGGTGAGATTTTTTCCATACTAAGAGAGAAGGAGCCCAGACCAACCCCAATCACCACACACAAGCCACGTGAGGACCTATCTCTATCCCTGGGGCTTTCAAAGGAACGCAGGTTATCTGGGGTCCAAGATACTCAAAAGCAAGGCTGGTACTTCCATTCACAGGCCTGGAACTAACAAAGCAAATAATTCCCTTCCTGCTCCATACCAACAGCCTCTTTTACATCAGCAGCTTACAGACAATTTCTAAGAACCCCAAGAGCGTTAATTCTGAGAGCAAGAATATTGACTGCAGGCTTAAATTCACTCTACAGGTGTCCACAGCTCCTCTGGAAAAATGTTAGGCTTCTGCAAATTGAAACAAGTTGAAAAATACTATTACATAAAATTGCTAAGATACGTTATAGCCGTTTCACAGACTCGGTAATGATTTACATCAGGCTCGAATTGTGCCAGTATGTCTGAAATGTATAAATTTCAGAAGTTTCCTTACTGGCAGCTCCAATCACCTGCAGGGTGACAGAACCAAAATCTGCTGTTACAGTGCAGTTTTCAAAAGCACTTAACTGAGCTGAAACGCTACAGAAAGTCAGTGTCAAGGGCTCTTTGGTCCTTTAGAGTTTTGAGAGCTAGGACAGATCTGACACGATGCAGCTGACACCTCTTTTCTAAGGGAAGGGTCCCACAATAAAGAATATTATTCTCTGGCAGTCCCACACTCTGTATTTCTTCTTGCTCCTTCTGCTCCTCTCTGTGCCCTTTAGCCCGTTCCCATCACGAACTACCAGTGACACCACAAAAGGAGAAATTGTCCCACTGCCACAAACCTGAACAGGGCTAGGTAAACGATTAGATAGTTGGGTTTTCATAACCACACGTCCAAGGAAATTTGCCAATGTCTTTTTATTTGCATATCTGGCAGACTGCCCTGGACGAGCAGTACATAAGTGACAGCATACAGGTGTATTAGTTTAGAGTTTGCCTTTAATCTAGAGGTGTCAATTTGCTTCCGTTTTAATTACATCCATCTTGATATGTTATTACAACCTCATGAAACTTCTTCATTATGTGAATGGCTATAAATACATACACATGACAAACAGTTGTTAT
>NW_008591442.1:2819-8966 GCF_000691845.1 Merops nubicus | reverse complement strand
TCAGCAGTGGAGGCACAATATCTTAGCCCACACATCATGTGCATTTAAAGTTTCAGTGCTCCCTCTCCTCTCTCTCCCCCTTCTTTTTTGCCTTCCTTCTCTTTTCTTTCATCCAATACCAAGATAGTTTTTTTTCCCCCAATATTTAATGGATCCTCTAAAATTCCTTTACTAGTAGCAGCATTCTGATACAAATACTATCAGCTTACAGAGCCATTTCAGCACATCTGTGTCCCTCTGTGCTGCGCCTCTGTCGGAATGTCTGTTTGTCATTAGGCAAATATAAGGAGATTGCACTGAGGTCTTATAAACATGCAAAGATCCACTTTTGTAGCTACATAATTCACGACGTTTTTCAACACACATTCTGAGGTTGAAAACTTGGCAAAACCATTCACCAGATGTATCTTTCTGATCCCAGAACTCATTAAAATTTACTTTTTTGCCTTTTTTTGTTTTTAAGTCCAGCAGACTCAGCTGTTGAGCCACATTAATTGCATTTTTATTATTTTTTTCCATAGTTAAAATGACTAATGCTAGAAGAGTCACTGCCTACAAGCACAATAGCCAGCCAGTAAAAATTACTAGGACTTTTAATCGTTCAGCAATATCCAAATCACATAAAATAAAGAGAGGCAATTTGGTCCCCTCAAAACAGACGGTTTTGATTTTCAATATTTATTCTGAATTTTCTTTGAGGGAAGGCAAGAGAGGAGAATAGACACAATTTCACACCAAAAGATTCCACTTAAAGGTCAAAGTGCCCTTGACGTGCATTAAAACCCACAACACCAACAGAGTTACAACATAAATCATCCCCAACAGCAGCACTTCTTCGCTTGCCTTCCTACCACACAGACTCCTTGGAGGTCAGGGCTCCTTTCGCTGCCTCAGCCTTCCACCAGTGCCCCTCCGATGGGTGCCACATCATGCCTGGCTGTTCAACACATCTGGCCAGCTCTGGAGCAAGCTGGAAAGTGGGTGTTACCCAGCTCTTGCAACAGCAGCACCTCCCAGCTCCTTCCCTGTGGGCCTTCTGGAAGCTGGGGACCAGATGCCAGTTTCTGGAGGACCCTTGGAGGACACTCGTGGCACCCTCCAGAAGCACCTGGACATGCAGAAGCCAAGATGAAGGTGGCAGAAGTGGTCAGGAGCCAGGTGAACAACAGCCTACAACCACCCACTCAGACAGTCCCATTTCATAGCAACAAGCTAAGTCCTTTGACCATCTTCCCTGACCTCCATTCCCACCATCCATGTAAGAAGAGGTCTCAAAAAAACTAATGCAGACTCTCAGACTGGAAGGTCTCAGATCACTTAGGACTTCCAGAGCAAAAGTAAATAAAAATTACTGCCTTGAGCAATTCTCACCACATTTATAATTCACCTAAACCTCAGCAACAGGAGAATGGTGTACAAAGAGCAAAACGTGGGCTGTCAAAACTTGCCAGGAGGGAGAAGTTAGACCACACAGATTTCATACCCAGGGCCACCATTCTCCTGTGCCACCTGCATGCAGTCCAGGAGAAGTGAGTGACAAGCACTTCTGTCACATCATTTCCACTTCACAGGCAAAGAAACAAAAATGTGGTTACTATGCCAGGTGGGTGACTTGGCAGCTGTGGAACACTCCAGAGCAACCTGCAAGCTGGGGCACCCCGAGCCCTGAAGGTGGGTTGTGTCGAAGGTGGGTTGTGTCGAAGGCTGACGTGGAAACCTGTTCCCACATGTAGGAAAAAAGGTGATAGCAGCTTGCAGATGTCACTGACAGGTAAAGGAGTATCCACGCCAGATACTACCACTGTTAAACAGTCTCTGCCCATAAATTGTCCCCCTGGTAGTCAGCTTATTATGGAGCAAAGCTTCTCACAAACTTTCATGAATTTGGTTCTGGATCTGACTACTGCTCGCTTGCATGGCAATGTAAAATGTGTTAAAGTCTGATACAACCACTCCTATAACTCTCTCTCCAGCACTTCAGGCACCTCAAAGCTAATCTAACCTAGAACCTCCTGGTGCCTGCCTCTCTCTACCTGTCTGACTGCGGTGTGCATGGTCACCCTGCAGCATCCACAAACCTCCACCAAGGCTTTCACTCAAACGATGCTCAGCACAGCTCATGTCTCAAAGGCTGGAGAAGTTTGCTCATTTTCATGAGCTCATCCAACAAAGGACGAGCACAGGCTTGTGGATAGGCAACACAGGTTGGTGGTGGTTTTATTCCCAAACTAGTAAGTCCCCTTTGCTACCAAATAAAAGTACAAAAAGAGGCAACTTATAAAAGCATTGATTCTAGAGGAGAAGCAAATTCCATTTGGGGAAGCTGGCAAGCACATGCGAGACAGATTAAAGGGCAACCATTTCTGGAGAGAACACCACACTGATCTCCAGCGTGGCTGGGGAGTAACTATTCCCATTTGGACTGGGGATATTAATCATATCAGTGCTACGCACATCAGCCAGCATTACACAATCCAGAGTTCAGGCAGCCAGGAACTGGGGCGCACCAGATATCGATACAGCTCTGCACATCTCCGCCGTCGCTGTCTCAGGAGATTTTAAAACCAGTAGGACCAAGTAAATCCACACAGAGCATATGTCATGCAACGTGACCAAATTAAACCTGATCAGCAACAACTCACCAACAGAAAAAATACATCCAGTGCCAAGGAATAATCCACTTCTTTTGCTGAATTTTATTCCACCCCTCCCGCACAGAAGAGAACCAAAACTCCTTGATACAATATTTACCAGACTAAAGATTTACCCTTTTGGTTAAAACCTCTATCCACTGCCTGAGTCTGTGAACTTCCAGCAGTAGTGTTGCCAAGATACAAGGAGAAAAATCTCAAGATATTAAGGTAACACACTATTTAAAGGCAAATAGTACAGCAGAGCTGAGCTGGGGATCTGACAAATTGCCACTGCACGTTCTGCTGCTGCAGCAAAACAAATCCCTACCTGCATTAGCCATTTCTCATTACTTACAAAGTGGATTTTCATATCCATTTTACAACAAAGGAGTTTAGAGGACTATGATGTTCTGAAGTGGTCTTCACCATGGCTTGGCATCGTGTCAAAATGACAACAAACTGACTATACAAAAAAGTGCATACAGCTGGTAATTTGTGGCACACACCGAGCCAAACCCCGACGAGAACAGATACTGAACTGATAAATCATAAGGATGATGTACAAGAACACAGGGCAACTCTGGAAACAATTACCCCTCCAGAACCAAGGCAAGGTTGCTCAGCAAAGCACTGCAGTTCAAGTCAAGGAAAACTGAGAGTTAAACATTTCCACATTTCAGCCCACAACTTCCTAACTCTATTACCTTTTTATTAATTGCATTGGAGACTTCACTAAACTTGAGCTTGGGCTATTTTTAAAACCTATCTGACTCAACTTATTGTTGCTCAGAACAAAGATTAAACTTCTAATTTAGCTGCAGATAATTACAAGGCTGCAGGTCAGACCCCCGGTGTAATGTGGTAGGGTCTTCCAGTCAAGCTGATAGAAACAGCCCTTGAAAAGGAAAAAAAAAATAGTAGCAGAGACAGGGGGGAAACAAGGGGCCATCTCCCTGAGTGAGGAATTGTTCTGCCTTTCTCCCAGCTGAAGAGTTACTGGGTTTAATGACTTTTTAAGCAGGGCCAGATTTGGTGGAGCACTGCCCCGGGTAGTGACGGGAGGGCTCTCGCCGAGGAGCACAGCGAGGGAGGGATCTCACCTGCAACTGCCACTTTCGGGAGCTACACCCCCCTCTCCTTCTCAGTGTTCCCGGCCAGCCCCTGATATTTCTCTATTGATCTCAGTGTTGTAACTCAATCTTTCAATTACTCAGCCCCTTGATGTCTTTCTGCTGATTTTTTTTTGCCTTTCCCTAGTGATCAGTTTCCTTCCAAGCTCCTGATCCTTTACCCTTAGTTTATAAAACTGTTTCTTCACACTCCCTCAGCACAGCAGAGGCCCCAGATATTTGATGAGAAAGGGCTTACTTTCTCACCCAAATAGCAGGGGGAAAAAAAAAAGCCAGGAAAAAAAAAAATAAAACAAGATAAAGAAGAATAGGTTTCTTTTGTCCTATTGACATGTGGCATAATTCCCATTAAAGTTAATCTTATACAGCAGGGCCAGTGGAGACTACTTCAATCACATTTATCTAAAGAAGATATCCTTGTAGTTTAAACTCTTCCTTCTTCAACTCAAGGCCATCGTGCCTCCTACTACCGCCTATGGGAATGGTAAAAATCCCCACCTTCATTAAACTGTTACTTTCAGGAGCTTAAAATAATATTTATGTAGCAATCACATTCCTCAGTCATTATCTGCCCAAAGAGACAATTTCAGCTCTTCAACAGCTACTGAAGTCAGTGGGAGTTGTGGGTGCTTTGCTTCCCAGAAAGTTATCAGTCTTCTCAAAGTAACTTTAAAGGTTTTTTAAATTAATTATCCAGGCAGCCCAAAGACAGTAACACAGGTTTCAAAAGTACCCAAGAAGTGCCTTTTTTGGATACTCATCCTGCTATTTTCAGCCCAGCTTTCAGTTTGGGTTCCTGTTTTTCCAGGTCTGGTCACTGAGTTTTCATCAAAAGATTCAGTCGCTCTGTCAAGGTTATCTCAAAATTTCATCTCAGGTCAATTTACTGTTTCCTCTAAATACACAATGAAATTAATAAGCACATCACTTCATACGATATCCCAGTGTCACACAAAACCTAATGCCACTCACCATCCGCAGATACCTTCATCTAGTTACTCCCTTCTTCCTCTGCTGTTCTAAATCTGCAGACTTGCATGTGCAAACAGAGACTAGCACAAACACCTAAGCATCTAAGCAGTCAATAAACACAAGAAGGGCCACCAAGATTTGCTGACAGCACTGAACAAACACCTGATGTTATGATGCTGCTGCGAGAAAGGATGAAGATCAAATTCCTCTTGAAATATGAAGGGATCGAGACAAGGCAGAACAAACTTGCTTGAAATCTCAAAGAATTTAAGCAAACAGGTTAATCAGGGCAGCTAAAAGGCTGGTGAGAAGAAAACAATTTGGGGAAGAAAACCATGCTGCAAGCCAGTCAACCCTGGTGTCCAGCCCCAAGCTCCTGCTGTCACACAGCCAAGCGATTTCTATTTTCAGGGGGCCGTGCCTAGCGATGGGTATCACACGAGTCACTACAGCAAATTCCTGCATTCAGAGGCACACACAGAGCTACACTGTCAATGCACACAGCCACACAACTGAGACCACAGTATCTTCAAAACCTCCCTGGTACTTCCACATGTCGTCTGTGGAACAGTAGCATCTTTATTTTAAAGCCCACATCAGCTGTTAAGCGTTGCTCCATCTAATCTCACATTATCTGTCCAACATGAGAAACTGTTGTAGCTAGCACCTACCCCAACCACACACACACAGTGGAACAATTGCTTAAAAATGTATTTACACTAGGTGGATGAAATAATCTAGCACAGAATTTGAAGCTCATTAAACTGCTCCTTGACAAATATTTGTCAGCATTTCTCATTTGTAATTAATTATATTGGGCTTTACCTGACGATAATTCAACATGGTCTCAAAACAAACTAATGCCTGCATGCTGAACAGAAATTAGCTCAGCAAACGCACGGTGAGAAATTGTGCCAGTTTTATGAAAAAAGAATCCCCATTTAAGTGCAAGTCCCACCCCTTTCCACCCCACTCCCCTTCTTTTTGTGCTTTATAAATATCTGTGTCCCATTTTGGGCTTGTCAGATGAACTGAGCTGAAGCTAAACAAACATCTGCAGAAAAAATACTCATTACCTTAGCGTTCAGAAAACCTGAAACCAACTGCCTACTCCATAGGGATGGCCAGAGCTGACTCAGGAAACATCAAGTACTTCCCAGGCTTTAAGCTATCTTAACATTCAGGTCAGATTTCATTTCTCATCACAGCAAAGCAGCTTCACCATGGCACGTCAACAGCCATGTCACGTCAGTCTCCTGCCCAGAGTCCTATGCAGCAGGGGGTAGGAGGGAGACAAACATCTCAACGAAATCTCACCTCACCAAAGAGCTCCACAGAGACCTCCTCGCCAGCACTGCCAGAGCACATCATGGAGAAAGTCACTCCACAGATTGATATATTGCATCGTGAGA
>NW_008591442.1:0-2788 GCF_000691845.1 Merops nubicus | reverse complement strand
CCCTGTCAAACTGGTGTCTAAAAGCCCACCTGGGCTTGGAGAACCTCATGCTGTTATTGTTGGCAACAAACACACCAGCCAGTGCAGCACGGGCTAGAGCAAGCTGGGGAAAGAGGTCAGCTTGACAGGACACCAGTCACACTAACATGGGTACCAAATGTCTGTGTTTTGCTCTTTTTTCGCAGGCTGGGAGAATTTGGGAGGTCAAAGAAGTGACGTATGAGGAACTGCTCTGGAGTAAACCACAGAGCTTGCTGCTGTTAGTCCCAGCAAGGCTACTCACAGGAGGACCTGGTCAATCAGATCAAATGGTAGGATCACATCTCATCTGCTTAACGACAGGATAAGTGCTTGTTTCTGAAGGTCAAAGCTTCAAGGTGCTCCTCAGTGTAGGGGACAGGCCTACAACACACACCACTACACCAGAGTGTAGCAAGGCCAGGTGAGGATCAGTCTGGCCACATCTGCAACAACACTGGATTTGCTCAACCACCACCCCAAGGGAAAAAAAAAAAAGAGAAATCAACAGTGAGAACCCAATGTCTTTGTTTAACTCCCTCTTCCCCTCTATTTCCCACACAAGTATTAGAGAGATCAAGGTGTGGGATGCCATAAACCCAGAGACAGATAACTAGAAGCAGATGGCCTCTATTTCTATACCAAACAATTTACACTTGAGAAGCACAAGAAGGCTACTGATATCTGGACAGAAAAGCAGCTCCAAGAGTGGGAGCTGATTAAAAAGCTTTGTTTCAAGGGATGGGAACTTTTATCAACAGAACCATAACAGTCGCAGATGACTCCTACTGAAGCTACTGGTGGCTGTGGGATGCGTGCACCTCTTGTACAGCACCTGCATCCCCTTGTCATCCACGAGTTTCACACAATCTGGTGTTTTGCACAATTTGGGCTTTTTCAGTCACCCCAACAAAAAGGACAAATGAAATGAAGCTCTATGGAAAGTCTCGTTCTTGTTTGCAACTTTATTTACAGCATTCGTAAGAAGATGCAGAGATAGCACCTCACATCCACTCAACTCACACACCTACTGCTGCAGAGTTGTCCTCAGAAGCAGAGAGCTCAGCCTCATCCCTCCACAGTGGCCATCCCCTGCATGAGCCACCATCTGCCTGCTGCCCCTCTTCTGGACTCCAGGTTTAGAACTTCCAGCAGCAAGTTCACCCCGCACTTCAGTTTTCACATCAAGCAGACAAAACACTCTCTGTCTCTCTGTGCTAAGGCTGAGAAAAGGCTGAAGTTCAAGCACAAAGCCTGGGCTGGGGCAGTCTTGTCACATGCTGGGCACAAGTGTCTTCTGGAACCTGGGGAGGAACCTAGATGGCCTCCAGCGAGCTGGGGGCAGACGCAGAGCGTGAGATGTATGAATACCAGGACACCTCTCCATGGCACCCAAGGCTTCCTGTCTCCACTCAAGCACGTTAACACCTAAACATCTCACCAGGGCTGAGATATTTCACTCCACCAGCCACTCACAACCTCCTCGCCAACAGTAACATCACAACAAAAACTTGAGGCTGCCACACGACGCACGCAGTAATTCCTGCCACGCTGGGCTTGTGCCTGAGACACCCTCATCTCCCTCTGATCCTCAGAAACAACTTTCTCAACGTACACACGGAGCTGCAGGGAAAAGCACCTAACAACGATTTTGTGACATTATTTCTCAACGCAGCGTGAAATCGTTAGGTCAAAATGTGCCACCTATCACATGAACATTAAAAGTATGTCAAGTCTCAGTGTGCGAGCTATTGTTTTATCTGAATGTGATATTAGCTGGCAGAACTGGGTAATGTTTCTGCGCTCCTTTTTAGAGATACAGGATTACAACAGGATCCAAGTAGTAGCCACCCCTGGCTTTGCCACGAGAAAAGAACACAGCAATTATTTTCATTTCAAGTGGAAAATAAACAAATAAGAAGTAAAACAGAATAAAGACATTTTCTAAAACCCCCTACCAAGTCGCGACCATAAAACTCACTCTTCACTTCCCCTCCAAAAAGGACTATAGCCAAATTCCTGAGTCCATATTCCCACAAAACCCCTAACGACACAAACTGAGGCTTTGTTTGAGGAAGAACAAGAATTTTGTCCAAAACAGAAACACACAAATCTCACCCATGCTGACAAACGTGTATTCACACTCCTCCACTCTCGGGTCTGAGCAGGGCACTTGTGGATAGGCTCACCAGGTGAGAAATGGTGGTAAAATTGAGTTCCGTCATTACCTCAGCATTCACTCATTACTGCTAACACCAACCATGTGGAGGTTTGTTGGAGTGAACAATCCTCCCTTCAGTTACACCAGAGTAAGTTCTCTTGAAGCTGCTCTTAGTCTGGATGGATACAGGTGTAACCAAGGCCAAAATCTGTCTCCAAATCCAAAGAAAGAGGAAGCAACCAACCCCAAAACCCCCTGAAAACACCACTAAATATTCCCAGCTAAATATTTAACCAGCTTAAGAGCTACACAGATTTTTTTTTTTTGTTAAACAATCAGCTTCATCTCCGCATTTATTTTGACAGTTCATAATCGTTCCAGTTGTGACTCCAGCACACGTAAAACCCAAATAAATCTGCTTTTCTCCACGGCAAACTTCTCCGGAGCAGAAGTTTGAAACAACAAAGCCTTTCAAACAAACAGGGGGGAGCTCCCCTTGCACGGCCGCATCCCCACCACGGTCCTGAGTGGGCTGACAGCGCTTTCATAGTCGTGGGTGGGTGCGTGGGGGGTACATGGGGGGCCGGGGGAAAGGAGGTGAGGCCCGGG
>NW_008591441.1:28942-30876 GCF_000691845.1 Merops nubicus | reverse complement strand
GGCCGGGCTGAGCCCAGCCTGGGCGGGGGATCCTCCAAATCGTTAGCACCGGACCAGCGTTCTATGGGCAATGTGACAACTGGTGGATTTCCCGAGCTGAAGAACACCCGCAGTGCTGAGCGGTGGCGAACGAGGAGCGGGGCAACGACCAAGGCAGGCTCTGGGGGAAGGAGGGACGCTCGCTGGCTCACAACAAAGGGTGGACTTTTCCCTCTCATTTTCCGTGACATTTTTGTCCAGTTCCGAGGGCACAGTTGCAACACAAGAAGGTCTCCGTATGAGTTTAAACTAGGTTGTAACGGGAGAAAGGGCAGAGGTGCTGCAGGTAGGGCCCCAGCTCGGCTCTGCACCGTTGGGCACCGGGCAGGTGAGCTCCGTGGCCAGTTGTACTGATTCCTCCGATTCCTGAGCGCCTCAGAGGAGGCTCGAACTGCACGTCTGAATGCAGAGCTGATCGTGCACACTTAGAAGTTGTGGCTGAAATGAGAAATAACCTAATACACAAAGCTTTCAGGATGGCAGAAGATGCTCAAACCTCGCATCGCTGTCTTCACAGCTGAGTTGGAAAGAACTTCGGGGTTTTATGATGGTTTATGTCATTAAGAATGTGCCCAAATGAATTCAATCCCGCACGTTAATGCAGCCCGGCTGGCTATATCCACTGTCCTAGGAAGCCATCTAGTGGCAAACACTAGAATTACTGAAAAATGGCAAATTTGGAAGGCAGTCTCCAACTCCTTTACATCTATAGTTGCTAAAGCACCACTGCATTGGAAGCATATGAGTTTATGCATCTATACATAGGCAGCCAAATTATATTGTACAGCCAGCAGAATTGAGTTAGGAAGTCGAATCCTTTTGAAAATAAATTCAGTTTTGTGCTTTGGAATCAAACTGGTATTTTTTAAAGCAGGTGGTGTTCAAAGTGGCCATGTGGTAACAGGGTTTGGAGGTCATTGTTTGGAAAATAAGAGCAACCGAGTTTCTGGTGCCACCCACGTCTAAAACCCATTTCACACATTAGGTTTTTTAACACAAAATGTGAACAATGTCTAAGTCCTTGAATTTCAGCTCTGTTAAAAGTTCCACAAAGGATTTTAGAAAAAAAAAAAATTTTAGAAATTTGCAGAGCTCTTACCTTTAAATGCCAGGTCACCTCATATGAGAAGAGCTGTATGACCATCACTGTACATCACAAAAGTGCCAGGAGGGGTCTGGAGAGGAGTTGAAGTGTTCTAACCAGAAACTCTAGGTCTGCACACACTGTCAGAACCGGGTGGTGTTCCTTAACTTAGCTGTGTCTGAAATCACTGGAGCTCGGAGAATTTCCATGGCTGCTTGGCAGCATTTAGCACCTCTGTATGTTTTTACAGTAATACCTTTAGAAATGGAGCTAGAGGAGGCACCTGGCATTACAGTTTTCGTCTCAGTCCAAAAACTCTGAAGGGGAGAGAGAAATTACACAGAGAGCCTAGTGTCTGGTTTAAAAAGAATGACTCAGTGTCTGGACTGGGAACAAACATAACAACTTTCTGGTATGGAAATAAGGAGCAGTGTTAAAAATGAAAGGCTATGAAGTTCATAAAATTTGATTTTTTTTGGATCCTGAGTTCAGTCTCTTTATGCATAAATCACCACAGACATTTAAAATAGAAAAGTCACCAATATTACACAGTTAACCTGTTCAGATTAAAACCAGAATTACTTATTAATTTAAAACATTTGCAGGTCCTTTGAAACCAGTGGGAATGGAATATTGATCTCATGTATGTTTCCAGCTTGAAAAATATTCTAAAATGTATTTGAAGTGTTTTGTTGGTGTCCGTTTGTTTTTTTTTTTTAATTCATTATGATTTCAGTTTATTGATCTATGTGCAAAGTTGCAACCAGATTTGGAGTGATAGTTCTAGATATTTAAAATTTTCCTAACCCGC
>NW_008591441.1:19229-28911 GCF_000691845.1 Merops nubicus | reverse complement strand
TCCTATTTTGTGGAAGTATGAATTATTTTACTTCTCTAGATTTCTTTTCTAGATTCTCTTAGATTTACATTGAAGCAGTGAAACCCAGTAGCTACTAAATTGTACAAATGTACAACAGCAAGAAGCAAAACATAGTAGACATAGTAAAACTGCATCTTGTTACTGCATCTTAACTATTTTGTCATAAATACGCTGAAAAAAAATGTTATTTTAAAATTCACCTAATTCAACCAAAAAGTCAAATAACTTTAAGTTCTACACATGCTTGTATTGAACACTGAGACTAGCTGAGGTTTGTCCCTTTTATCATAGAGTGGTTTGGGTTGGAAGGAACCTCTAAAGATCATCCAGTTCCCTCGTCCCTGCCATGGGCAGGGACACCTCCCACTAGAGCAGGTTGCTCCAAGCCCCATCCAGCCTGGGCTGGAACACCTCCAGGGATGGAGCATCCACAGCTTCCCTGGGCAGCCTGGCCAGGGTCTCACCACCCTCACAGTGAAGAACTTCTTCCTTACATATAATCTAAATCTCCTCTCTCCTAGTTTGAAGACATTACCCCTTGTCCTATTGCTACAAGCCCTTTTTAAATTACATTTTCATGCTGAAGAGTGGCAAAAAAGTGTTATTCTGGGATTTCATCTAATTGCCATACAGTAACCACTGTGCTCTTTTTTGGCAAGAGGTCTTCTCCCAAACTGTCACCTTTACAAAAACAACATGTGCTTTTGTTCTGAGTGCTCCTCTTAGTGAACTAATCTGTACTTTCAAGAGGTTTGATTATCCAGATGGCTGTCAGTAGATGTCTCTAGGTGCAGACAGACACTTAGTACCCACCTCTGTGGATGGTAACAGGGATCTGTCAGCAGAGCAGATGTTCCTAAGTGTCCGTTAGGGGCTGTCCCAGAGTGAATCCCTTCTGGTGCATGGGAGCAGCCAGTAAGCAGGGCTGTTAATTGGGTAAAATTGCATCAGTTACTAATGCTATCACTTGGGTGCACTTTGAATGCTGCACAGTACTGAACCATTTCCTATACAGACAATCACAACAAAGTCTAACTTGCCAAAAACCCCAACTACTTGGTTTAAGACATTTTCATGTCACTTCCAACTATGTTTTATTCCAGTTTGCAACAAGAGCCACAAGGTAGTAACGTACTGTGTCTCAGTGGCAACCATTTGGATTTGTGGGTTTGCACTTCCCAGCAGAAGTGTAAAGGAAGATGGCAGATGGCTTTAATACAGTTTCACACACCTCTTTGGCTTTAACTGTTTTAAATTTAGATCCTCCCTCAGTGACCCATTCCTGGGACCATAACTCAAAAAATGTATTTATGTTTTCTGAACATTTAACCACAATAGTTCCTACCTGTAACAGTCCAGCTTAAAATGGAACCTGTTGTTCATATCAAGGCTGACTAATGTAAAGGTAGGTTAGGAAGCCCTACTGTGACTAAAACTCAGTGTTTGGATTGTGGCTAGTAGAGATTTGCTCATACTCTCAATAAAATTCATAGAAACCTATTTACCTGCCCTGTCTTGAAGGAAAAAACAGCAGTGAAAGGCAACATTTACCTCCAAAACAAGCTGATACAATCCCTGTATGTATCATTTGCATAACAAATGTCCAGTTTCTGTTACATGGATCTATGAAGAGGCTCAGGCAGAGTGTCTGAATGCTTAGATTTAGATGTTGCACTTTATATATGTTGGCGTAAGTCTAAATTTGTTCAGACCCTTTGCAGCCAAGGTCCTAGAAAACCTGGAAGTCTGTCTGTGTAAATGAAGTCACTAAACTGCAAGAACTTTTGAAAGGAAAAGGAGCTGGAAATGAAAAGCATGCTCAAGGAATAACAGAATTTGTTCAGACCCTTTGCAGCCAAGGTCCTAGAAAACCTGGAAGTCTGTCTGTGTAAATGAAGTTACTAAACTGCAAGAACTTTTGAAAGGAGCTGGAAATTAAAAGCATGGTCAAAGAATAACAGAAAGCTATTTGGGCTAACAATTCTGTGTTTTCAGCTTAAAATAACCTCACCCAAATATATACAGTACATTGGTAAGCAGATGTGAAAAAACTGGGAATGCAGAACAGCAGACACTTCACAATGGAAAGTCTGTGTTACCAGGGTGTCAAGTAATACCAGCTCTTCACATCAGCGCAGGGTTCTTGACCATGGACAATCTATCATGATCACAGATTAAAACTAAACCTCCTTTAAAAAAGGAAACCCTTTGCCAAGCTGATCTGGTTTTTGTTACGTGAAGTACTGCTGTCAGATTTGGATAAATCAAGAGCTACATTTTTGTGCTTCTTGATTCCATTCTTCCCTGGCGTTCACATTTTCCGTTTGAAATGATTCCCAGTGGTTCTATGATTTCACACTGTCCTTCGATATGCTATTAAGTATTAAGAGTCTGATACTGTTGCCTTTGTAAGTGGAGTTTTGCCATGGACTAAGCTCAAAGGCACCAGGTTTCTGTTTAACTTCCAGCCTTGACAGAAAACAGGCTGTGTCCAGCCTTGGGCAAAAGCTACATTTGGATGTCTTACCGCTTTCCCAAGGTCTCACAGCAAATCAGTATCACCAGTAAATATACAACAAATGTCCTACTGAGTAATTCTGAATTCTGGACAACATCCCTTTCTAGATAGAGTATATGTAAAAATAATTGTCTTTACAAGCAGAAGCACGGTGTTTTCAAAGTGCATGTGGGTGCTACCTGGAATTCAGGCAACACCAACAACGTGGGATTTCCTCAAGTAATAAGGATCCCCCATGTAGGCAGGAATGGAGTGACTATATTGTGTACCGACTGACTCATCTTTTGTACATTTACCTCACTTTGACACCAATCAATATTTGCCAGTCCTTCTGCTTAATTCCTCAGTCCTAACAAAACTTTTAAGACACACAAGGAACCAGGGAGGCAGAAGAATTAAGTCCTTAAGGCCCTCAAAATTAGAGTATTGTTTCAAGAGTCTCAACTGAAATCCTACTAACCCGGCGTGACACGGATTTTGACAAGCACAGAACAGTAGAGTAATGCCTGCAAGGTTTGCACCAG
This sequence comes from Merops nubicus, assembly GCF_000691845.1. Lineage (NCBI taxonomy): Eukaryota > Metazoa > Chordata > Aves > Coraciiformes > Meropidae > Merops > Merops nubicus. The sequence continues at coordinate 25,848 of NW_008591441.1, read as the reverse complement.
AAGCTTGTAAACTAGCTTAGGGAAAAAAAATCTCTAGATAAAATGTTCCCTGAATCCTTTCTAACAATATCTTCTTAAAGGAATTCATTACATGAAGCTATAATTTCTTTTCAGAGCTAGTGGTTCGCTAGTACATTGAGAACTGAAATAATTCAAGTCCTCTAACTATCATAAGCTTCTTCCAACTTGACGATTCCAGCAAGGAAGCCAAAAAGAAGGAGGAGTGTTAGGAAGGGAGTGCTGTTGTTGTCAAAGGCAACCTTTTTTGTTCGTAAGGCTACGATGGATCAGCTTTAAGTGTCTGAATTGATGTGGGGCTTTAACTAATTTCTGGGAAGTGTTGCCTTTTTAACAGGTATTTTATCTTCCCTGGTATGCACACTGGCGTGGGGCAGAGAGGATCAGCTGATTCTCTGGAGGAAGAAAGATCTGTTAGAATGGTAGCATGCATAAATACAGGTGATTCCTAGAAGCTGACATGTAAAATAATCAACAAAGATGCTTTTTCAGAACACTCATCCCTGTCTTCCAATAAAACTTTGTCCAAAATTAAAAAAAAAAATAAAATTCTCGTAAACCAACCAACCAACCAAGCCCAAAGTTCAAGAACCCCTCTTCACAGGACTCCTACCTCCACTCCAATCTCTCATTAGATGCTTGGTTGCTGTCTTGATGTCATGGGAAAAACACAGGTATATTGGGAGCTCCTAAGGGATTTGGCAGAAGGTAATTGGTATTTTGACATCCAGCTTTTCTGAAGGGAAATTATGAGTATGCCATGATCTTCTCAGATGGTAGTTTCAGTGGGGCGTTTAAATCTATCACAAAAAAGAATTAAAAATGAATAAAGAAGAAATGTCTCTGAACTTCCACTTGTCATTTTAAAAGTATGTTTATGGGGGGCCATTCAGAACTTAAAACCTATTAATTTTAGGATGGATTAGTAAAATTCATTAAAACCCATCCTAGGTATTCCTTCTCAGAATATAAAAGTAGCCTTAATTTTTGCTTTCATTTATGTTGGTTTGTTTTTTTCTTTTTTTAAAATCATTCAAGTTAAAGTCTGCCCACAGGTCTGGACAGAGCAGAATTTGGGAGGGGCTCAGTTAAGTGTCCTGTACCTCAAGGTGATAGAAGAGATCAGTTATTCCCCATCCTAGTCAAATAATTTGAGTCAGTATTGGAAAGATGCCTGCTATGTTCACAAGTTCCAGGCCTGCTGAGTTAAGCTAAGAGATCCATATTATAAATGACATGGTTTTCTTACCCTTAATACCTTTTCAAATCACATAATTCAATCAGTTGTCCTTGCTGACTTCGACTGAAGTTAATCATTACACCTATTCTCTTAAGAATCCAGTTTGGTCACGCATCATCTGGTCCTCTTCTTATCATCTGGTCATCTGAGTCAGCTCCCACAGCTCATACTGTTTACTCTCATTCCACACAGCTAAGTACTTGTTTACCCTATTGACTAATTCACATTAGAGTTTCTCACTCCTTTATGTAATGCATGTTTTACATAAATGGGTTTTTTCTAAGCAAATGTATTTCATCTGCCTCTTTTAAGGGTATGAGAAAAGCTAGAAAGGACAGAAAGGACTCACCTTTTAGCCAAGACTCCACTTTCCAAGGGAATCACCACTACAGGTTTGTTAAGCAAAGCCAGAATCTTATGGCTCAAAGAGAGGAGTCCTTCTCTTCTGTGACCACAACTGCAAGCTTTTATATGGGTTTTAAAATGGAATATCTGGGAGATTAGTTGGGATAAAGAAATATTTCAGAGTGTTCAGGGGATAAGCATAGGTTGTACTGATTATGTCAAGCTGAGCTGATGTTTATTCGGGTTTTGCCTTTACCCAAACAAGTTTTGTCCAGTCACGTGGTGGACAGAACCACATGGAGCTGCATCTGGTCATTCATTCCTTTGCTACCATCACCTCCATTGGTACAAACATTTGGTTGGCCATATGGTCTAATCACAGCCTAAATTACAGCAAAGGATAATGTAAAGTTGTCTTGGCAAAAACACCAGCAAACTACGAAGTAGAAACATCAAAATCCTTTCTTTAGAATGAATCAGAGTAAAGGGTCAGTGCCAAAGTTCTTCAAGTCAAGGGGAAGTCTGCCTCTCACATTACTGGACCATTTGTGAGCCCAGAGACTTGCTGCACGCCCAGGTAGAGAGCTTCCAAATAACTGATAGCTCCATATGAATCTCCAAGAGCAAAATTCCTTTAGATGTACTTCAGAATGTGTGTTCCAACTGTTCTGGCCAGCTGGCGCCTCAGCAATATAACAGGGGAAAACAAAATGACCACCAAATGAAAAGCCTTAGGCTCATACTTCAGTCCTGCTCCAAGAGCAAAAGAACTATCCCAGTTCCTGCAGATGGAGGCTGGAGTTCAGCACTGCCAGTCTTCCCTGGGCTCTTAAGCAGAGGGAGTTTCTCCTAACACTAACTAGTACACTTGCAAAAACCACACATAGCTTTTCAGGCCCATTAAGCAGAATACAATTAAATGAGATAAAAAAAATAAAGTTAATTTGCAATTTTGGAATCTACAAAATAATGACTCTTCCTGGATGTGAGTCTTTTACTTTGACTGTGCTAAATGGAGCCCTAATCGCCGGATGTTTGGCAGCCCCATCTGCAGGGGAGGGAGGAGGAACTTTGATAGGCAAATGACTTCTCTGTGGAGTCAGGCTGGAGGATATAAATACTGATGGAGTCATATCAAACAGCTCTCTGTTAAACGATTCCCACCAAAGGAAAATGGAACCCTTGTATGCTTTGTCATTAACAGCAGGAATTCTGATTGCTTTTTTATTACTGGTTTTAATTGCAACATATCATGATTCCTTCAAGGCAGAGATTCTTCCTGATGCTGACCAGCCAGCAAAGCTCCGTGTGTATCAATTCATATACACCCTGGTGCAGATTCTGGTGAGTTTATCAGGCTCTGTGATACTGTGATTTTCAGGAAAGGAAAAGATTGAGTACAGGTTTAAAGATATGCATCTAAATATTACAATGGGAATCACACAGTAACACAGATATAAAGGCCAAAGTTTCATCTGGTATCTTATTACCTGATATAAGAGCAGGTGGTATGAGGTGAGGTATTTTAAATACTGAGATAAGCATTTGATTGCTTTCTGTAATTAAATTATTGATCCTGGGGGTTATAGGAGGGCTGTGGATATAATTTACATGAACCATAATAACGAAAACTTAATGCATCTTATCTTAATGTACTTTGAGATATTTAAGGTAATTCCTAAATGGTGAACTATCTGCAGGAATTTTCTTATCTCTGATTCTGCTCTTATTTCTGCAGTGTCTGAGTTTCTGTATCTTAGTTAAATATCATGGAATCATGTAGATGGGGATGGCACCTCCAGAGATCATCTAAGCTAACCTCCTGGCCAAAGCAGGGTCAGCTGGACCTGACACCTGTTAGGTGTCATACATCCAATGCTCCTGCTGCATCTATCCACATACTCTGTCATAAAGAATTCAGTGACAGCCCCAAGTGGAAGAGGTGAGAGGAAGCCTCTGAGCTCACATCCCAGCTTTTGTTTTCATCTGTACATCCAGATCTGCATTTAGAGTAACTGTGCATATAGTAGAGTGCACTGTGATATAAAGTTTTGATGATAATTATTTTAGCTGGCAAAGATAAAACTTCAAAGTGACTGATGGAAAGACTGTCTAATGTAGTCTTAACAGCCCATGAAGCTCAAATTGAGGTGTTTTTTTTTTTTCTAGTATGTGATTTAATATTTTTTTTCAGCAAAAATCTGGTCCCCATATGATCTTCCACATAAAAGCCAGTTTGTGCCAGAATTCAGGTGTTCCAGCAAACAGTTTTTCAAAGACCCTACTTCACAAAAAAAGGTGTGATGATATGCTGGTCTGGGTCCTTGCTTTCTTACACATACATATATTTTAGAACCTGGCTGATACAATATATTTCACTTACTAACACTGATCCCATGTGTCTGGGAATAGTCATACCTCTCATTTTTTGAGTGTATTGTTATTGCTTTTGAAGTATTTTGAAATTATTCATCAGGAAGTCTTTCAATAGAATACATACCAAATTCCCCATTCTCCTTCATGACAGTGTTTTCCTCGAATTTGAAGATGCCTCTGTGACATCAGGAGCTCCTAAGATAAGGAAAGGAAAGAGGATACTTAGATAGAATGCTCTGATACCAAGTTTATCATATATATTATTATCTGTGATCTCAGTAAAAACTCAGAGATGTTAGTACAGATGAGATTAAATAAACATTGGAAGGTAATTCTGCCAAGTTCAACCATTTCAAAATCATAATTGACAAAAAGATTGACTTACAAGTCACAAGAATTTTTCAAAATTGCTCTTTGGGGAAGATTATATTGACTCCATCACTTCTTGATTGCCTTGGCTCTTATATTCATTTTCCCATTTGCCATGATACCAAATCCATTTGTCTTTGGGCACTGGGACCTCAAAAGCTCCAAGCACTGCTGGACAGAGCATTACAAAAAACCCCAGATCACCTCTGGGTTCCCATCTTTGTTTCTAAAAGACTTGCTCTCTCTTCCAGGGCTGATAGAGCTCTCTTTTCTTACTCCTCACCCAACCTGTTTATTGCAGCCTGGTCTAGATTATTAGGCAGAAGGAACCTGTCTTGTTTGAGAAGGGCCTTGCCAAGGAGCTGGTGTTGCAGCACCCGTGAACTACGTGAGCTTTGGATTCATGCAAGTGATCTGGGCACACCAGCTGGGAACATGCACCCAAGAAAGTTCTGCTCCTCTGTCTTACTCTGGCATTCTTTCACAGCCAAATTGCTATTTGAGGCCAGTATTTGAATTGCCTCCGAGACAGACAGAGCAGACCTAAATTCAAGGCCAGATAGAGAAGGCTGGAAGGAACAATTTACAAAAGCACAGCTGGTCATTAGTTTAGAAGGCATTGATACAGCAGAGTACACAGGCTGCTGGTGCTCAGAAGAGAACAAGACAATTTGCAAATTGCTCGTGATGATTATCATCATTCCAGAAGAATGAATTATAATAGTCTGTAGGGGTAATTAAGTCACCATTTAATGGGAAAAGAAATGTTGCCCCTAGCAGGAAATGCATCTGTTATAACATGTGTTCAAAAAGAAGGATTCCAGTGTGACCTTCAGGCTGTTGTAATTATCAGCAGTTGACTGGCCTTGGATAAGAAAATGTTTCGACACATTTAACAAACCTCCATCTTCAGAACATTTGCTCTCCCTGATCAGATGTAAGAAACCGACTGCAGAGCTACTTCCTGAACACCTGTGAGATCTTGATAAGGGCAACAGTTCCACTGATGGAGAAGGAGATAAGGTTCAGAACCGTTTTCACCAGTTCAGCCCTTCATTGTTGGTTATAGGCACTAATGATTTTCTTAAAGCTTGTTCTCACTGACCCTGTGGCACAGAGATGGCCCATGACCAGAAAGCTGCCTTTACACAAGCTGCCATGAGTCTTTTTCTCCCTGTATACAAATGCTGTCCTGCTAGGGACACTTTTGTCTCAACTAACCTTAAATAAAAACCTGAGGCATCTGAAGTACACAGCCTGATTTTAAAATCATTGGAGATGAACAAACATCTCCAGAGCACAGTTTAACACCTCTAAAATTAGAACCATCCTCCAGAAATGCCTCTTTCTCTTCAGTGATTAGAAAAGTAGCCTCAGGCCTCATGATTCTGATCTTCCATATCTAAGCAAATGCCTCATGTTACTTGTGGTAAATCCAGATAACAGAAATCAGAAGGTATTTGTACAGTATATTTCATGGAACAAGTATTACAGCATTCTTCCAGAAAGAGCAGTACCCCAGATGATGAAGATGTACATTTTCACCTTCATGGCTGAAATCACAAAGCTACTAGAGTCATTTGTGGTAATCCTATAAAGCAGTAAATAACCAACAGAATTGTCCTAAATGTAGTATAGAAAAAGGTACCTTGTGGCTTTTTTAGAGTGTGAAGACTTGAATTCCCTACATTAATTTCTAATTTTTCCTGTTATATCTAGGCAAAGAGCTTAGAAATTTTGGGTATCTCTGAGGAGCACCAACTCCTGAGGCTGCTTTCTGAGGGACTGCCAGCATGCAGGGATTCAAAGCTCTTCATAAAGGATCTGCATTTTGATGAGGTGCCAGTGAGGATTTACCTCCCAAGAGCAGCATCTGCAAGCAAACGGAGAGGAGTCATCTTCTTCCATGGAGGATGTGGGATTTTTGGAAGCATCAGTAAGGAACTGCAAGAGAAAATATGATTATTTAGGATGGTTAACTATATATTTTTAGAAACTTCCTGAACCTAAGAAGCAATTGAAGCTTAGTTTGAGAGACTGAGATAGAGGAAGCACTTAATGTTTATTTTTACTACTTAAACTCTAATCTGCTCTTAATTTAGTATCTAAAATATCTTTAATAGGATATAGCATGCTTTATAGCATATATATTCGTTACAGTAAGTGACACTGCTAAAGAGAGAAATTATTTTTTCCTCTGATATTAACACCTGCAACCTTCTCTTTGATCTCTAACTGCAGCAGGTTTGTTGGGACTCCTATAAACAGTGT